>NC_141920.1:31014288-31165803 GCF_057802395.1 Ceratotherium simum simum | reverse complement strand
TTCTTCCAATCCAAGAGCACGGAATATCTTTCCATTTCTTGGTGTCTTCTTCAATTTCTTTCAGAAATGTTTTATAGTTTTCAGTGTACAGCTCTTTCACCTCTTTGGTTAAGTTTATTCCTAGGTATTTTATTCTTTTTGTTGCAATTGTAAATGGGATTGTATTCTTAATTTCTCTTTCTGCTACTTCGTTGTTAGTGTACAGAAATGCAACTGATTTTTGTATGTTGATTTTGTATCCTGCAACTTTACCATATTCGTTTATTACTTCTAAAAGTTTTCTGGTGGATTCTTTAGGGTTTTCTATATATAAAATCATGTCATCTGCAAATAGTGACAGTTTCACTTCTTCCTTTCCAATTTGGATCCCTTTTATTTCTTTCTCCTGCCTGATTGCTCTGGCTAGGACTTCCAGTACTATGTTAAATAGGAGTGGTCACAGTGGGCATCCTTGTCTGGTTCCTGTTCTTAGAGGGATAGCTTTCAGTTTTTCACCATTGAGGATGATATTAGCTGTGGGTTTGTCATATATGGTCTTTATTATTTTGAGGTACTTTCCTTCTATACCCATTTTATTCAGAGTTTTTATCATAAATGGATGCTGTATCTTGTCAAATGCTTTCTTTGCATCTATTGAGATGATCATGTGATTTTTATTCTTCATTTTATTAATGTGGTGTATCACGTTGATTGATTTGCGAATGTTAAACCATCCCTGCATACCTGGAATAAATCCCACTCGATCATGGTGTATAATCTTTTTAACGTATTGTTGTATGCGATTTGCTAGTATTTTGTTGAGGATTTTTGCATCGATGTTGATCAGTGATATTGGCCTGTAATTTTCTTTTTTTGTGTTGTCCTTGTCTGGTTTTGGTATCAGGGTAATGTCGGCTTCATAGAACGAGTTAGGGAGCTTCCCCCCCTCCTCAATGTTTTGGAAGAGTTTGAGAAGGATAGGTATTAAGTCTTCTTTGAATGTTTGGTAGAATTCACCAGGGAAGCCGTCTGGTCCTGGGCTTTTATTTTTGGGGAGGTTTGTGATTACTGTTTCGATCTCCTTACTGGTGATTGGTCTATTCAAATTCTCTACTTCTTGATCCAGTTTTGGAAGGTTGTATGATGCAGTGCTTTTTCTCCCTATGGTTCTGCTTTATTGGTTCTGTAGCTTCCTTGTGTTTCATTCCTTTCCTTCCCCACAGTACTTAAGACCCAACTTCTGAAGTGGTTATATTTCAGACCTGTATATATAGATATGGTGTCTGTACAGTTAGGCTAAAAGTTGCATGGTGATAACGTGAGTAGCTACTGTTTGCCTTTTGCAGTTTGGCTCTGCATGCCTCTAAGATTCTTTGTTTTGTCATCTTTGTTACTGGGCATCCATAAAGAAGTTCTGTAGACAGTAGGAAGTGCTTGCACTAGAAATAACTTTTCAACATTTTCTTTGAATATTAAGGTTACTTTCTCTATGCACTGATTGTCTTCTTGAAGAACACCTTAATTTCCTGTTAGTACATTTAAATTTTGTAAATTTAATTTTTGTCAAAGTTACACACGTACATGGTTTACACAGTGAAATAGTTTGACATAGCTTATAACACTAAATATTAATTCCCTCTCCTTTTTCCCTCTATTTTTGTTTCCCTGAGGCAGTTTCAACTATTTGTTTCTTTTGACATTTATCAGTATATTTCTAAATAACATTTGTGTTGCTATTTCTTGATTTTTAGGAGATATCTATATCTATAAAACCTTTTGACCTATCATGGAGCTTGAGGCTCTAGGTTTCTTTTATAACTACCCAGCCTCTCCTACCCTGTCGTCATCCTCACAATGTAATTTGCTCATAATTTTTGGTTAGGTTAATACTCAAAGTTTGTTATTCACAGCTGAGCAGAGAGTATAATATGATAACAAATTTTGTTTTGTACAAATTTTTTGTTTTCCTGGAATCAATAATTTTTGTTATTGTTGTTATTGGCTTGATTTTCTATCTAGCTATTACTTGTTTGTCCCCAGATTATCCGTTAGAAGTATCAGTCTCCTCTCCTAGGTAATATCCATCTCCTCCAGCATGAACTGGTTGCTCTTTGTCTGCTCACAGCTGTAGTCCTGGGGTGTTCCTTCATCATTAGCCTAGAGTTTCCCTTTGCTTCTCTCGTATGTTGAACCCTAAATTCTGGATCCCATATCTCTCTGCCAACTTTCAGGTCTTTAAAGATTGTGGTAGTAAGGCATCTTGTAAACCCATTTTTTCTTGTAGATTTCAGTCTTTGAGTTCTTCTTTTTATCTTTTTTGTAAGTAGTATAAACTAACCATAGTGATAGCTAGGATCCTAGACTATTAGAGGTGGGAGGGGCTTTTGAGCTCACCTAGTTCTAACCCTCCAGCTCCCTGGCACCTGGAAACCCTATAGATCGTTCAGGGTCTTCCCCATTCCCTTGTTTGGGATCTGGCTTCCCTTCTCATCTCTCTAATACACCAGCAATGTGAGTTTTCAAATCAGATGATCTTTGATGTCAAACCCCACTCTGTCCTTTGGTTGTGTAATCTTCAGCAGGTCTCCTTTTCCTCATCAACAATATAGAGAGGTTAAAACCTACCTTACAGAAAGATTATAAGGATTGTAACTAATCAGATAAAACAGCTCATACAAGGTTTGGCACGGAGGAGTTGCTAAGACAGTTGTGGCTCTTGTTATTTCCATCTGGGGACTTAGCCTGTGTTTTTGCAGATCAAAAAGTGTCACATCAATTCAAAACACTGGATCTGCACCAGTCAATGTTGATGTTCCAGGAAGTGGTTCTTTTGTTCATTTCAAGACCACTCACAGTAATTTCATTGAGTACTCTTAGGTAGTATTCATTGAAGTAATGTAAATTATTTAATGTGGTTTTAAAATTATATCGTTTATAAAGGTATTTGTTAAATTAATGCATATACTCTTCTCTATTAACAGTTTTAACCCCAATAAAAAGGGAGAAAAAGTTAATTTATCAAAGATATAACAGAAAATCTCCCACAAGGAAGCTATATAATTACTTTCTTTTTATATAAGTGTATTTTAAGTGATGTTACTCATTTGTATTCTGTTTGTTCCACTGAATATTTGTATGTACTTTTCCATTTGTTGATGCCTGCCACACACTTATCCTGTAAACCTGCCTCCTGGATGGACATTTGGGTTGTTTTCAGTTTTTTTCTTTAGAGTAGCACAGCTCTTTAGTAAAAAAAAAAAAAAAAAAAAAAGTCTTTTTTTTTTTTTTTAAGTCATTTCTTCAGATCTAGTTCCCAATATGAGATGAAAGACTACAGATCTGAACAGTTTATGACTTTAGTTGCACATTGTGTTGGACTCAATTTAGATTCCATGTTCCAAAGTAGGTCTTCTTAAAAGCCCTGTTCTGTCAACTGGAGAGTTCCCACTATGCCTGTGCTGCAATATTAATTGAGATTGCTAGTGACTATTTTGAGGCATAAATCTTCAATTATCACCTAAATAGTCAAGAAAAAATTATTTCAGTACTATCTTCCTAATGTTTTCTAATTTTTAAAAGTTGGCCATCTGCATTCATAGAAATAAGCTGATGGTCTATAACAAACTTTTTCTGTAAAGGGCCAGGTAGTAAATATTGTATACTTTGCAGGCCATATGTTCTCTCTCATAATTACTCAATTCTGCTCTTGTAGTGAGAAAGCAGCCGTAGACAATATGTAACGAATGGTCTGGCTGTGTTCTGATAAAACTTGACTTACAAAAACAGGTGGAGGGCTAGATTTGGGCCCTAGGCCATAGTTTGCTAACACCTGGTCTATAGCATCTGGACCCACAGATTGAAACTTGGTAGGCAGAATGGTCCACAGGCCACAGTAAAGAATCAAATATATAAAGATTTAGTGTGAAAGAATTCTGTCCTGGTTTACAAAGTAATTAGAGCGTACATTCCTGCCACCCAGAGAAGCCTATGTAGCTGGCCTACCCAAATGAAGCTACTGGCCTGCCCTGCAGTCGTCTAGTTCTTATGCTATGGGCTCTGGAAGGAAGGGGCTGATAGGGAGTTGGGCAGGCATTTCAGAAAGTCATCTGGCATCCTTGGAACCCTCATGGGGTTTTTCTGCAGCACTGCCCTGTCTGGTCCATATATTGGCAGCTCAGAGCTCCCCGGTTTTGCTTGTCAGGCTTTAGCATTTCTCAAGTGGAAGGAAAGACAGTAAGCATTTAGAGAAAGCAAGAGTACAGCAGAGTCAATTTCATAGCCTCTCATGGTTTCTACCATGGGAGAAAAATGAGACTTGTGCTGCTCACAGGCAGGATAATCAATGCCTGACTCACTGGAAGCATTACTAATCCACCTCCTCCAGAGGAAAGCTGTGCTGCTGCCTTGGTTTGTCAGTAGGGCAGTCATGTGAATTGGTGTTACCTGAGCCCAGCTTTGAGATGCTCTTTGCTTCTCACCCATGAATTGATAGTGAACAGGTCCTCAGCCTTTTGCCCTCCCAAACCAAAATGAGTGAGTTTTTGAGTACAGTGATGGGCCACATAGTGACGTTTCAGTCAGTGACAGACCACATATACAGCAGTGGTTCCGTAAGCTTAGTACCGTATAGCCCATGTGTGTAGTAGGCTAAACCATCTAGGTTTGTGTAAGTACACTCTATGATGTTCACACAACAATGAAATCGCCTGACGCATTTCTCAGGATATATCCCCATCGTTAAACGACACATGGCTGTATATTTCCCAAGTGCGTCACTACTGTGTGACAGTGACTCAAACTCTGTTATAAGCCTAGAGAGGAGAATAAGCATCTTCTAAAAGGTACAAGAGCAGCATTAGAACAACAGAATTCTATAATCAGAAGTTTTGTGCTTTAGGAACAGGGTATAATTAATTAAACTTAACACCAAATTCCATTTTTTACTTTGCTGTTAGAATGGCAGCTTTTACCAACTTTCTTATTCTCCAAGTGGGACGTTTATGTGTTGATATCAAGGAGATGGAATAGGTTGCTTGCTTTTGTTCCCAGCTTCCTTTATGGAAATCTACCTTCCTCCTTGCTGTTGGATGTTAGCGGAGCAACCATTTCTTCTCTAACCATCACTGCTTTACTTCTACAATAAAAGAAGTCTGTCCAGAGGACAGAGGAAGTCCAGAAGGAAGACTGGACTGTGCAGCAGTCTAGAGAACTGCCCAATAGTACCTTGGGTTCGGGGTTTTCCTGTGCCTTTATTCAAGGCACATGGAGTATATCTTTGATGTATGCTGTCTTGTGGTTTAGACATTCACTAGCATTCAATTTACTTGAGTGGACAGCAGTATAGTTTTAATCCATTTCTTATAATGTGTAAATTTTGGTATTGTGATAGGTGGAAGCCACTTATTCTTCATCTACCCTTTTTTCAGTATCTGGCACCAATTCTGGCCCAGTCATTTGTGATCCATGGCTCTTGTGATATGCTGAAGATTTCCAGGCAGTTTCTATGGAACGCCTCCCCGTCCAGCTGTAATCAAGCACCATATAAACAAGAAAGTACCTGTTCAAACCTGTGAGGACTGTGTTCTTACTGCCAAAACGATCAGTACTGACACAAGAATGGCAGCCACTCTCAAGTTGTTACAACCTTTAGTATATCGAGCGTTTTGCAATCCTTTTGCCTACAGTGCAACCCAAAGAGTGGCATATTGGAATGTGGGAAGCTGCACATGGCCCACGGGACAGGACCCTCCAGAGCACAGTAGCCTCTGCCATCCTGCCAAGAAAGTTGAGAACATTTGTAGCACCTCTTCTCGGAGAATCCTGACGACCAACAGTGCTCTCCCAAGTTTGGAATTCAGTAGAGCTTCTGCCTCTAAGTCCAGCACGTTGAAGCCGTGCTCACCCAGGGCCATGAAAGTTGATAAAGAGGATATAGAAGCTTTTGATTCCTTTGAAGACCCCCGAGTTTTCCTACAGCTAAGACCAGAGTACCAACTTCACAGCTATAACAGATCTGAGACTTGTCAGCCCCTGTCTGTTTCAGAAGGTGAACTAATTTTGCACAAAGTCACAGTTTATCAAGCTAATCTCCAGCCTCAAATCATTGCTGATTATTTCTGTAAGCTGAGCTCTTTGCCTGCAGAGCAGCATCCTGTTCTGCTGTCTAGTGCCAGCTTTGCTTTGCTCTGCCAGCTGAGTGTAAAAAACATACAACTCTTTGATTCCCCAGATCTGATCAATATTTTGAAAGCCTTTGTTGTTTTAGGAATCCCTCACTCCCATCCAATGCTAGATGTGTATGAAACTAAGTTTTGCCATAAGGTGTGGGAGATGAGTCTAGATCAACTTCTCTTGGTGGCTGACCTCTGGCGGTACTTGGGCCGCAAAGTACCTCGATTTTTAAAAATCTTTTTTAGTTATCTTAATTTGCACTGGAAAGATCTATCCTTGTCTCAGCTGATTCACTTAATTTATATTATAGGTGAAAGTCGTCAGGTACCCCAGGACCTAATGCAGAAACTAGAGTCATTGATCCTCAAGTATATAGATTTGATCAATTTAGAGGAGGTTGGTACAATCTGTTTGGGGTTCTTTAAATCAAGTAGTAGTCTCTCTGAATTTGTCATGCGGAAAATTGGAGACTTGGCTTGTGCTGACATGCAGCATCTGAGTAGTTATGCCTTAGTGAATATTCTTAAAATGTTTCGTTTCACTCATGTGGATCATGTAAATTTCATGAAGCAATTTGGACAGATTGCTCCTCAGCGAATTCCTTCCCTGGGAGTTCAGGGTGTCATGCACCTGACTCTTGCCTGTTCGGCCTTACGCATCTTGGATGAAGGGGTGATGAATGCTGTGGCTGCCTCTTTGCCTCCTAGGGTAGCATACTGTCGAAGTAAAGATGTTGCCAAGATTCTGTGGTCATTTGGAACTCTGAATTATAAGCCACCCAATGCAGAAGAGTTTTATTCTAGCCTGATAAATGAGATTCACAGTAAGATGCCGGAGTTCAACAGATACCCAGAACACCTGCTCACCTGCCTGCTGGGCCTGGCATTTTCTGAGTACTTTCCAGTAGAGCTCATCGATTTTGCTTTGAGTCCAGGGTTTGTCAGGTTAGCTCAGGAGAGAAGTAAGTTTGAACTTACTAAGGAGCTGTATACTCTTGATGGTACAGTTGGCATTGAGTGTCCAGAGTACAGAGGCAGCCGTCTTTGTTCTCACCTTCAGCAAGAGGGGTCGGAAATGCTGTGGAATTTAGCAAGGAAGGATATGAACTCAAAGCCTGAATTCCTAGAAGCTCTCTTTTTACTTGAGACCGTGTTGGGTGGGCCTCAGTACATCAAGCACCATATGATTCTTCCTCATACCCGATCTTCTGACTTAGAAGTCCAGCTTGATGTTAACATGAAACCATTACCATTTAACAGAGAAGCCACACCAACAGAAGATGTAGCCAAATTAAGGCTTAAGCATGTGGGAGTCAGCCTTACAGATGATTTGATGAATCAGCTACTAAAAGGGAAATCAAGAGGGCATTTCCAGGGGGAAATTGAGTCAGAGACTGGGCAGCAGCCTGTGGAATTAGAGAAGGCAGCAGCCATACACTTGGGGGCCTCCCTTTGCAATGTGGCAGACAGACTGGGGGCCATGGAGATGGCTGGCCTGTGCCCCCCAGCCCGCATGCAGGTCCCACAAGTGAAGCTGGCTATTCAGCTGACAAACAAGAACCAGTATTGCTATGGTTCCAGGAATTTGCTTGGATTGCACAATATGAAGAGGCGGCAGCTGAATCGGCTTGGGTACCGTGTGGTAGAGTTATCCCACTGGGAATGGCTCCCACTACTGAAACGAACTCGCTTTGAAAAGCTGGCATTCCTCCACGAGAAAGTGTTCACTGCTGCTCTCTGAAGGGCCTTTGGGGCACTTCTCCTCATAAAGTCTGTAGATGTGCACTGTACCAGCTGTTAACAAACAGTTATACAAGCCAGAATGTAGGTTTGATAATAAAATCACCTGTTGAGGAGACTTCGTTGTGCTCCTGTCTAGGGCATATTGAAGTTAGTGTATGTTGCTATGAATTAATTGTAACCTGGTCCAGTTGTACAAGTTGCTACTATTTGTGCAGGTAAATAATAAACATCTTAAAGTGTGCTATGGTCAAGTAATTCATATCTCATTTTTCTTTCTCTATTTACCAGCCTTATCTCATGGTTATTTTGAATTTTGAGGATAAAGGTGTAGTCAGATATTGCGTAAAGCCAATTTTTTTTTTTTTTTGTAAGGAAGATCAGCCCTGAGCTAACATCCATGCCATTCCTCCTCTTTCTGCTGAGGAAGACCAGCCCTGAGCCAACATCCATGCCAATCTTCCTCCACTTTATGTGGGACGCCGCCACAGCATGACCTGACAAACGGCGCGTCGGTGTGCGCCTGGGATCCGAACCTGGGCCACCAGCAGGGGAGCACGCGCACTCAACCAGCACGCCACGGGGCCGGCCCCCTAAAACCAATTTTTTAAAACAGTTTTCATATACTTTGTTTTAAAATAATCTTTTACAGCTCCACTTACATTTCAGAATTTCTTCCCCCATTCATTGTTTTCTTCATGCCCTCTAAAATTAGTCCTTCTCATTCTTGTTTAGATTTGGTTGGTTGTCCTTAGTTGCTCGTTCTTTTTGGTTTAAAGAGCTGTTTCAGAATTAGTGAGCTTGATATCTTCCTCTTAGCCCCCTCTTCAGCATTTCTACTTCTCTTGCATTAACCACCCCCCTCACCCCTCCAGGATATTTTCTCCCTAAAATTGAATCTAGAAGAGTAGAATTGTTTAAGTGCCTCTTGGGCCAGTGGTTCCACATCTGACAACCAGGCAGAATATTTTTCATGAAAAGTAGCTCAGATGAGAAGAAAACATATTACCTTCTCTAATAGGATGTCTAGTGGAGTTCAGGTTTGGTTGTATTAGCGCCACAGGCATAAGGAGATTGTATATATGTAAGTAACTTGATACAAGTAACTTTTGTAAACACTTGGAGACTGAGAATTTATTTTAAAAAGGATCCCTCCCACCATTATTTAGGTCTCAAAGATCACTTCCTCAGAGAGGACTTTCCCATCCATGCTAGGTAAAACAGTACCCTCTTGGCCTTTGATCATGCTCTGTCAACTTCTCCAGCTTTATTTTCCTCACTGCACTCCGTAGTATCAGAAATTATTCTTTATTTGTTTACTTATTGGTTTCCTTTTTGGAAGATAGCCCTTTGAGTTAACTTTGTGTAGTTAAGTAATTTATCTCCAGTACATGGAATGAATCCTGGCACATAGAAAATAATGTTTAGTGAGTGTGGTCTGGGAATTTAGAGTGACTGGACATTGTTGGAGAGTTGGAGGTGGAAGGAAGGCAGAGAGTGGTTCAAAGAGGTAGAGAGTATCTGGGTCACAAAGGCTTTATGGCTTTGCTAAAGAGCCTAAGTCTACAAGGGCTGGGGTGCCTCTAAAGGTATCCAAGTCGGAATAATTGGGTAGATTCATGTTTTAGAAATGTTAGATAAAAAGCAAGCTAGAACTAAATTGGGGGATGGAGGGTACATGAGATAAGTCAGGGAGAATATTTCACCCATGTGTGCAAGAGCTCATGTGAGAGAGAATGAGGGCCAGAACTATGGAAATGGAAAGTGAATTCCAGAGATGTTTGGAAGGGGAAAAAGACAGCACTTGCTAATTGATTGGTTTGGGGAATGATGATTTTGATGCCTAGATTCATATGGAGCCAGCAACTAAAACTGATATCAAAACAGGAAAGGTGTTTGGGTAGAGAATTAATGATGACTGCCCTGGTCATGCTGAGATGGGCCTTCAGGCAGAAAGGTCCAGACTGGCGTCTCAAATGGGGATAAAGACAGGTAACAGAACCACAAATGAGTGAAATTGCCTGGGATGGGTGGGAAGGAGGTTATTGCAGGTAATGGGGAGGAGATGACCAAGAATGGAATACCAGTGTTTATGAGAGGGCAAAGCAAAGGAGATCCAGTGATAAGGACAGAAAAAGAACAGCTAGATAATCAGACTTAGGAAAAAATGGTGGCATAGAAGTGTGACAGGGGTCCCAGGGACCACCCTTTCTAGGAGGACTCACAGAACTCAAAAAAGCTATTATATTTGTAGTTATGGTTTATTACAGTGAAAAAAAACAGATTAAAATCAGCAAAGGAATATAGTGGAGAGTCCAGGAGAGACCAGGCACAAGCTTTCGGTAGTCCTCTGCCAGTGGGTCATGAGGACAGCTTTTAATTCTCCCAGCAGTGGTATTTGACAACATGTACAGATATTGCTATCAGGAAAGCTCATCTGAGCTTTTGAGTGCAGAATTTTTGTTGGAGGTCAGTCACATAGGCATGGAGTGCCCACATGGCAGAGCTTAGTTGCTCAGTTCCCAGCCCTTCCAGAGGTCAGGCTGATTATGGCCCAAGGCTCCCACCATAAATCACATTTTAGCATAAACTATCTGGTGTGGCCCAAGGCCCCAAGTGTATATAGGCAGTCATTAGGCAGGATGTTTCAAGGGCTTAGAGGTTATCTCCTAGGAGCTGATGAAGGGCCAGTTTCTTTTGAATGCACAGGATTTGAGCCCCCAAACCTGCCGAGTTAACCTTTACTGCACAGAAGCCAAAGGGAAAGGAGAGTATTTCAAAAGAGAGAGGGTTTCTATGTTAGTTGCTGGGGAGAGCAATTAAGGCAGGAATTTGAAAATCTTCGGTAAATTTGGCAACTTGGATATCATTGATGACATTAACAATAGTAGTTTGAATTGAATTGTCGGGGCAAAAGCCCAATTGCACACCTGTTAAATGAATGGGAGTTAAAGAATGGATTGCAAATGTTGAGGAAATTCCTTGAGAACCTTTGAAGGTAAGGGGAAACCTGAGCAGGATTTAAAATGGGACTAGGATTGCCAGATAAAATACAGGATGCCCAGTTAAATTTGAATTTCAGATAATGTTTTCTGGTAAAAGACACAGAAGATTGGCCATTTTAAACAAAGTGTAGGGGCTGGCCTGGTGGTGTAGTGGTTAAGTTTGTGCGCTCTGCTTTGGCACACCGGGGTAGCAGGTTCAAATCCCGGGTGCAGACCTACACACTACTCATCAAGCCATGTGTGGCAGCGTCCCATATACAAAATAGAGGAAGATGGGCACAGATGTTAGCTCGGGGCTAATCATCCTCAGCATAAAAAGAGGAGGATTGGCAGCAGATGTTACTTCAGAGCCAGTCTTCCTCACACCGGAAAAAAGTGTACAATTCAGTGATACTTAGTACGTTGATAGTGTTGTATAACCAGTCATCACTGTTTAGTTCCAGAACATTTTCTTAACCCAAAAAGGAAACTTCATACTCATTAAGCACTCATTTCACATTTCCCCCTCCCCCAGACCCTGGCAACTACTAATCTGCTTTCTGTCTCTATGGATTTTCGTTATTGTGGATGTTTCTTATCAATGGAATTGTACAATATGTAGCCTTTTATGTCTGGCTTCTTTTACTTAGCATAATGTTTTCAAGCATCCATGTTTTATAGCATGTACCAGTACTTCATTCCTTTTTATGGCTAAATAATATTCCATAGTCTGGATATACCATGTCTTGTTTATCCATTCATCAGTTGAGGGACCCTTTGGCTATCGTGAATATTGCTGCTGTGAACATTCATGTACAAGTTTTTGTTTGAACACTTGTTTTCACTACTTTTGAGTATATACTTAGGAGTAAAATTGCTGGGTCATATGTTAATTCTATGTTTAACTTATTCAGGAACTGCCAAACTGTTTTCTGCAGTGGCTATGCCATTTTACATTCCTACCAGCAGTGTTCTAGGGTTCCAGTTTCTTTACATCTTTGCTTACACTTGTTATTTTCCTTTTTTTTTAAAAAAATTACTGTCCTACTGAGTGTGAAGTGGTACCTCATTGTGGGTTCCCCCCCCCGAGGAAGATTGGTCCTGAGCTAAGATCTGTTGGCAGTCTTCCTCTATTTTGTATGTGGGCCGCCACCACAGCATGGCCACTGACAAGTGGTGTAGGTCTGGACCCAGGAACCAAACCTGGGCTGCCAAAGTGGAGCACGCCGAACTTAACCACTAGGCCACCAGTGCTGGCCCTCATTGTGGTTTTGATTTGCATTTCCCTAGTGGCTAATGATGTTAGCATCTTTTCAGTCTTAACAATATTAAGTCTTCCAGTCCATGAACACAAGATGTCTTTCCATTGATTTAGGTCTTTAATTTCTTTCAGCAACATTTTGTAGTTTTCAGTGTATAAGTCTTGCACCTTGTCAGTTAAATTTATTCCTGAGTATTTTATTCTTTTTGATGCTATTGTAAATGGAATTATTTTCTTAATTTCCTTTGTGAATTGCTAATTGCTAATGTATAGAAGTTACAACTAATTTACCCTGCAATTTTGCTTAATTCTTTGTTAGCTCTGATGGTTCTTTTTGTGTGTGTGGATTCTTTAGGATTTTCTATATATAGGATCATGTCATCTGTGGACAGAGATAGTTTTATTTCTTCCTTTCCACTTTGGATACCTTTTTATTTCTTTCTCTTGTCTAGTTTCTCTGGCTAGAATTTCTAGTACAAAATTGAATAGAAGTGGTGAAAGCAGGCATCCTTGTCTTGTTTCTGATCTTAGGGGTTTCAGTCTTTCACCATTGAGTATGATATTAGCTGTGGGTTTTTCATAGATGCCCTTTATCATGTTGAGAAGTTCCTTTCTATTCATAGTTTGCTAAATGTGCAATAAATAATTTTTTAGTGTAAGTATGTCCCAAATAGTACATGGAACATTCCTTTTTTTTTTGCTGAGAAAGATTCGCCCTGAGCTAACGTCTGTTGCCATTCTTCCTCTCTTTTTTTTTTCCCCTCCCCAAAGCCCCAGTACATAGTTGTATGTTCTGGTTGTAAGTCCTTCTAGTTCTTCTATGTGAGCCCCCGCCACAGCATGGCTACTGAGAGATGAGTGATGTGGTTCTGCTCCCGGGAACCGAATGTGGGCTGCCGAAGTGGAGCGCACTGAACTTTAACCACTAGGCCATCAGGGCTGGCTTGTGGAACATTCTTTTACTAAAAAAAAATCCATTATTTATCCAAATTTCAGATTTAAGTGGGTGCTTTTATTTGCTAAATTGGCAACCCTAAGAAAGACATAGCATCAAGGCAAGGCTTTTTTGAGGGGACCCTTGGGGGCAGAAGAGACTGGAATGTTGTTTACATTTTGAGGAAAGAGTCCAGTAGTCAGAGATAGGTTGAAGATTCAGGAGAGAGGCAAGAACAGATGGAATAAGGCCCTGGAGGAGAGGGAACAGAGTTAGGGTCAGTTTTGTACATCAAGAGCCTGGCTTCCTCACCTGGATTCCCATACAATTTTGTTGGCACTGCTATTAAGGCACTGAGTGGTATTAGAACCCTTTGCCCATCTGCCTTGTTTTGAGCCTGTGAGTGTCTTAAGAATAAAAACTGTGTCCACTTGTGCCTAACAGAGACCTTTGTACATGTTAAGCCCTTGAAGGGTGAATTGGCTCCAAGTGTATAAGATTACAAGCTTCTTTTGGGCCCACACCTGTGTTCTTGTCTCCCTTGACACCTCTCATTGGTGGGTGACTGTGTGGGATAGGCTGGGACAGCTGTCTTTCATTTTAACCAGCTCTAAGAAAAATGCACACAAGTCACATTTTTTTCATGGATGGACAAGTAACTCAATTTAGAAATTATAAGAAGTATTAGACTTCTTTAAAAGCTGAAGTGCCCAATTTACAAAATTGCTCAGTGCATTGGTATTCTGCCCACTTTTTGAGGTTAAATGCTTTTCTCTTATTTGACAGGTAATCTTTTCTTCTGTAACCTGTTTGAGCCTAGTCTTTAAAATTGTGTGTGTCTGCCAGAATTACTTTCCATTACATTTTCGTGAGACTCGAAAATCAGGTTGTTTAACTCAGCTATGGCAGCTTCTTTGTAGGCCAAAGGAAGATGGATCCTC
Organism: Ceratotherium simum simum; assembly: GCF_057802395.1. Taxonomy (NCBI): domain Eukaryota; kingdom Metazoa; phylum Chordata; class Mammalia; order Perissodactyla; family Rhinocerotidae; genus Ceratotherium; species Ceratotherium simum. The sequence goes on along the minus strand of NC_141920.1, from coordinate 31,151,794 downwards.
AGGTGTTCAGAAAGTGTCATGGTCACCTTATTCTCTTCTAAATTATCCCTCCACACTTTCCCACCCCCAGGTTCTGAGTCCTCAACAACAAAAAGGTTTGGCTGCTTTAGCCTCCAAGGAAGCATAGACAGAAATCTTCCACATAGGATGACCAACTTGTCCCAGTTCGCCCGGGACTTTCCTGGTCGTAGCACTGCAAGTTCCGCGTTCTGGAACACCCTTCAGTTTGGGATAGACCAAATGGTTGGTCACCCTACCTCTCGATCCCTTCTCATCCCTTCCTTCCTTTGCACTTTCCCTTCCTCAGCCTCAGTACAGGCAGGCAGAGGAGAAAGGTCTGACTTTATCTGGACATCCAGTTCTGTAGGGGCTGTTAGCTGCAAGAAATACTCAGAGCGTGTATCTAGGGCCTCATTCCTCTCTGATAGCATCCTGCAACCTCAGGAACCCAGTCCAGTTGTCTAACTACTTAGGTGAACTTTTTAAACACATGAAAGGAAAAAAACAACAACTCCCACCACTCCAGTACATTGCATTTTAAATTTATGCATGTCCACCATTACCTCCCAAACTATTCATGTGTGCATGTTCCTAGATACAGGTTTTTAACAAATGTGCGATCATAGTACTTCTACTATTTTGTGTTCTTTTTCTTATTTTATATATATTTTTGCATTTTTTCCGTGGTCATATTTATCATTTAAGTGACAGGTACACCAAAAATAAACGTGTCCCTCAAGTTTGTTCCTTGCAATGTGGATAGTGGGATTAAGTGAGAAGAGTCTTCAGTTGAGGGGCTTACATCTGGGTGAAGAACTTCAAGACTTCCGTGGTAATAGAGATTTAGATTTATAAAATTAAAGGCTTCTTAAAGGCGGTACAAGGGATCCTTGTGATGATGCAACTGTTCTGTATCTTGACTGTGGTAGTGATTACACAAATCTACGCAGTAAAATTGCCTAGCACTAAACACAAAGGCACACACAAATGAGTGCGTGTAAAACTGGTGAAATCTGAATAAGATCTGTGGGTTGTATTGTTGTCAATTTCCTGGTTGTGATGTACTATAGTGATGTGCTACGTGCAAGATGTTACCAGTGGGGGAAGGTGGTTAAAGGGTATATGGGATCTTTGTATTGTTTCTTACCACTGCATGTGAAACTACAATTATCTTTACAAGTTTAATTAAAAATTTTTTAAATAAAAGATTTCTTAGAGGGTAGCTTTGAAATCCTTGTGAAATGCTTAGTGACACATTATACATAGTTCATTTTTCTCTTTCCTCTTTTTAAAGAATACCCTTCCCTCAAAAAAAAATTAAAGGAAGAAAATGTCAAGGGAAAAACTGAGACTGCCAGTTTATTTCTAAGTGGTTTGTACTTTGATGCTCATCTTTGATGTCTTCAGGAAGCCATTTGCAAAGATAGCCCCTCACATAATACAAAAAAGATAGTGGGAACACATCAGCAAGAGGAAAGGGAAACCCCTTGAAGGGTGAATTGCGTGTAAGTGGTTCAAAATTGCCATTGTCATCTAGGAGGTTAATGGCAGACTTTTCATTAGTGTCATTTTTTTCCCTGGTTATAAGCTTTCTATGACTGCCTTCTGACCAGTAGCTTTCAAACTTTTTTTTTTATAACTCTTAGTAAGAAATGCCTTTTACAGAAATCAAAACCTAGAATAAATAGAGTTTTAGGTATATATATATATATTTCAGAGTTTCACCCTCATGTGTGATGCATTCTGACATTTTCTTTCTGTTCTACTTTAAAAAAATGCTAGTTATGGTTCAGTAATTTGAGTTCTTGATTCTGAATCTGCAGTTTGGAAAAACACTGCCTCAGCCCACCAGGTAAAATCTGAAGCCCCTTGGCATGACATTCAAAGCCCTCTCCATCTGACTGCATCTGCCTTGCCTCCTCCTCTCCTCTGTAGCTAAGTGGCGTATTCAGCATTTCCTGGACTTACCTGACACTGTCCCATCTCTGTGCCTCGACTCTTCCTGGTCCTTCTCCCTAGTGCCCTTCCCGTTTTGTTCCTGTTCTTGCCTCTTGGCTCCTATAGTCAAGCCTATATTGTCTGTCGTTCCATTAGTATGTGGTATCTGTCCCTCTTCAGAGTTGCCCATAAGGTCAGGCATGTGTCTTAGTTGTCTTCAGTTCAAACATTACTCCAGTGAATTCTTCCCTGACTTCTGGGTATACTTTTGGCCAGTGTTTTTCCATTTTATTCATTAAGAGCCACAATAAGAAATTCATTTTATATTGGATCTAGTATATACATTTGTTATATGTATTTGTAGCAAACCAAAACAAAAGTTTGATGAAATAATGTCCATACTATGTGCATTTGGTATTTTATATTCTATTTTAGTTAATATTTCCTTTCTTCAACCCATAATTTAATTTCAAAACCGCAAGTTGAAAAACGTTGGTTTAGGCCATCCTTGCCCACTCTGTCATCTGCAGAAAGCTCTATTACAAACCTGTGCTGGAAGGAAGTCTGTAATGCCTCAAGACTTGAGTATAAGACCATTTCATTTCATTTCTTTGCACAAGACTTGTGGAGAATATTTATTGCAGCTTTTTTTTTCATAGTAAAAAATTACAAACTGTAAGAGGGCCATGGAGAAATAAACTGTATTTTAGTCGTATAATTGAATACTATTAAAAAGTTAAAATGAATAAACTAGACATGCATTTCAGAGTGGAAAACCTTAAAATAATAATGCTTAATAGAAAAGCAAGTTGCAAGATGATACACATGGTGTATTATCATTAAGGTACATTGAAAATGCACAAACTCCTGTATGCTTATGTATCCACACATACCTATACTAATTTGAGTGAGAGACACCCAACTTAAGATGGAGCTTTGTAGGGGCCAGCCCTGTGGTGTAGCAGTTAAGTGCACGCGTTCCGCTGCTGGCGGCCCGGGTTCAGACCCCGGGCGCGCACTGAGGCACCACTTGTCGGGCCATGCTGTGTCATTGTCCCATATAAAGTGGAGGAAGATGGGCGCAGATGTTAGCTCAGGGCTGATCTTCCTCTCAAAAACAAACAAACAAACAAAGAAGATGGAGCTTTGTAAAAAGGGAGAGGAAACAGGATTGGTGGTGAGTTTTATTTATATCTTTTAAATTTTGCTCTTTATACTGAAGTGAGAAGTAAACATGGCAAAATGTTAACATTTGCTAACTCTAGGTGGTGAGTATGAGTGTCTACTATATAATATTCTCTGCCTTTTTATCTGAAATATTTTGTAATAAAAAGGAAATCTTTTTGACATACTATCTGCTTATAACCTCTATTATTTTGCTGTTTTATAAAGCCGTTATTATCTGACTCCAAGCCACTTCTCTGAACTGCAGGGCACTTTAGCCATGATCTGCGGTCCCCAATTTCTACTCAATCGCTCTTGTATTTAGATGCCAAATTTGGAGAAGGAGGCTGTAATTTTTAAATATTTACTGGACAGTGTTTGCAATGAGTTCAGGTAACATGGCCATTTCCTATGCAGGGTTGAGGAGGCAGTCTTCCTGGGTAAGTCTGTTTGCATTTTCATATGGTGAGCCATTTGTTTTTTCTGGAGTAAGCATTAAGAAAGAAGGCACTTGACCTTAAAAGGTCCGGGATGTTGGAACCAGAGAGATGAAAAGATCATACAAAGACCTCGATGGCAACCATAGGCCTATAGAATCCTACGGTGTTTAGGCATCACTATTTCCCAAAGAAATAGATACCATCATTTGTAACATTTTTTTAAAAGGGTCTGCCACTCTTGTCCTGTAATGGCACAGTCACTTGTTTCAATTTGATCTCCAGTCCTAATTTGTTTTCAGTCACTTTTTCCCCCAGTCATTCATTATTATTATTAATTTTTTTAGAGTGATTTTGGTTTACAGAAAAATTGAGCAGATAATACAGAGAATTCCCATATACCTCCTCCTCTCCCTTGCACACAGTTTCCCCTATTATTGTCTTGCATTAGTGTGGTACATTTGTTATAATTGATGAGGCAATATTGGTACATTATTATTAACTGAAGTCCATAGTTTACATGAAGGGTCAGTGTTTTGTATAGTTCTGTGAGTTTTAACAAATGCATAATGTCGTGTATCTACCAGTATAGTGGCATACAGAATAGTTTCACCACCTGTTTCATTTTTATCTCTATACTCCAGTACCTAGCACAGGGCTTGTAAATGTTATGTGAGTGTGCAATAATATCTCATCTAAAATTAAATATGAGCAATCAAATTCAGTAGAATTTGAAGAACAATCTGCCACACCCAAATTGAGCCTATCCTAGGAATAAAAGGATTGTGTAAAATTATAAAAATGTGCTATAGGGCCGGCCCTGTGGCTTGGTGGTTAAGTGCGCGCGCTGCGATGCTGGTGGCCCGGGTTCGGATCCCGGGTGTGCATCGAGGCACCACTTCTCCGTCCATCCTGAGGCCGAGTCCCACATACAGCAACTAGAAGGATGTGCAGCTATGACATACAACTATCTACTGGGGCTTTGGGGGGAAAAAATAAAATAAATAAAATCTTTAAAAAAAAAAAAAAATGTGCTATATTTCATTAGTCTGTCATATAAGAAAAATAATATAACTCTATACAATTCAAAGCATATCCCTGATTTTCAAAAAACTATGAAAATTAGAATGCTTTATTAACATAAAAAGAATATTTCAATCTAACAATCGGCGTTATGTTCAAAGATGAAACACTAGAGGCACTTTCTAATGGGAACAAAACAAGCATGGCAACTCGATTATTATTTCATATAATTCTGGAAGTTCTAGCTGATGTAGTAAGATGAGAGACAGAATTAAGAGTTACAATTTTGAGAAAGAGGCTCTAATTATTATTGAGATTGTAGAAACCCCCCAGAAAACAACTGGAAATTATTGAATCAGTGAGTTCAATAAGACAAGTGAAGACATGATAAAGATACCAAAGTGAAAAGCTTTCCTATATATAGAATAACTGGTTAGAAAAGTTAATGGGATAAAAGGATCCTGTTCATAAATAGCAACCTTAACAGGAAACATTTAAGGCTCCTTGAGAAAAAAAGTTAAAATTGTACTGAGACCAAAAAAAGACAAAAGTGTACTTAAGATTTTTATCTTTATATTATAATAGTAAAAAATTACAAACAAGCTAAATGTCCACCAAAAGGAGAATGGTTTTATTATTTATTTGTACCCCATCCTGTTCAAAATGATTTTAAGGTAGCTTTCATAATATACACTTTGACATAAAAATAAGTGAAGAATTCAGGCAAAGAGAAGTTCGAGGGATGGGCCACAGATTTTATTCTGAGCCTTCTAGCAGCCAAAGTAAAGAAAGAATCATGAGCAATAATATGATTCATATTCATACCATAAAATATTGAATTGATTGGAAGAAACAGCCTTTCCTAGTACTGAGACCAAAGAGAGAACTTTCCCATGGGTCTCAAAGAGAGGATATTGTGCAAAGTAGAGAATAATGGTTTTAACAACCTAATAAAACAGCAACCAACTTTATAGAGCTGTTTCTTATGAAATTCCTTGCCAATGGGCCACACAGAACTATTGAACCGTTTGGTAAAGAGTATTTGTGGTGGGGCGAGGAGTGTGGTGATGGTTGTGGCTAGGATGAACATGAGGATGATCCAGTACACTGCTCTGAGGGGCAGCTTGATGGAGAAGCTAAAGACTAAAATTGTGGTTCTCAGCTGGTGTGTTGTGCCACCCTGGTGTCCTGTGAATCTTCACAGATTGGCCACTGAATTTTTATCAATGTGTTACATTTATTTTTGCTACAGCTCGGGATCTGCAATACTAAGAAGTCTGTCAGATGGTGGTATGTGATATGAATGCAGCAGCCACCAGGGATGCCAGGCAGCAGGCAAGAGGTACCACTTAGGCTGGGACTAAAAAGAATTTAACGTGGATGGACTGAACAGTCTCCGTAAATATTCTCTCAAATTAGATTTTGGTAAGTGCTGTGGAGAGCAAGTCGGCTGTCTGGTCAGATATGGGTCCATATGCTTTAATGGTTGACTAATAGAGTTAACAACCTCTGATGAAAGTTGAGCCTCATGAGGTGAGATGCTTGAATAGAAGGCTAGGTTACCTAAGGATTTTCCTCAAAAAACAATTTGAGGCTTGATCCAATGTGTTGGAAAGGGCAGGCAAAGTTTCCAAATTTCTACATCATAGAGCATAGCCTCATTAATTTTATTTTTTTGTGTGTGTGAGGAAGATCAGCCCTGAGCTAACATCCATGCTAATCCTCCACTTTTTGCTGAGGAGGACCGGCTCTGAGCTAACATCTATTGCCAATCCTCCTCCTTTTTTTCCCCAAAGCCCCAGTAGATAGTTGTATGTCATAGTTGCAGATCTTCTAGTTGCTGCATGTGGGATGCGGCCTCAGCATGGCCAGAGAAGCGGTGCGTTGGTGCGCGTCTGGGATCCGAACCTGGGCCGCCAGTAGCAGAGCGCGCACACTTAACCACTAAGCCACGGGGCCAGCCCCAACCCCATTAATTTTAAGTTTGGAAAAACTTATTTTTTAAAAATGAGTGATGTCAAACCTTCACGTAAGTAAGAGAAAAGAAAAAAATTATAAGGATCTGTATAACTTCCTGGTAAATCCTTCGAGGTAAATGGTGTCCAAGTAGATAGTAACCAGAGTGTTTTAAGAATGATTGGAATCTGAGTCGCAGCTTAACCTCTCTTTAAGCCTCAGTTTCTTCATCTGCAAAATAAGGATATTAGTACCCACTTTAGGGCTAACCAGTTGGTAAGATTTAAATTGAATAAAATCCTTGGTGGCCTCCTCTAAGCCATCTTGTGTAAGTGCCTTCATGGCCAGAGTTGTGTTTTTGCTGCTTGAGGTTCTTTGTCTAATGACTTACTGCGAGAGTGAGCCCTGTGTTTCCTGAGACTCAGTGCAGATAAAACCTTTTAAATTACTGCAGTGATTGAAAGGGCAGTCAGATGCTCTTCTTTCAGGTATCTGAGGTGGCATTTTTTAAAGTTAAGAGATAGCAAAAGTTTGACAGCTCTTTGGTCAGCCTTGCCCTTCTCACCCTGTTATCTCTCAAGTCTAACCACAGGAGCTGGTGTCTGGTGATCGCTGAGTCGGGTTAAAGGCAAAGGGCAGTTGTCCTGAGGGTGGTCACATCTGGGCAACTCCGTCTCATGCTATCATTTACTGTTGAGTTGGGTACTCAGATAAATTTTGAAGACTTTTCCATTTGGCTTGATTCTCACAGGAAGGCTCTTCGTCATGGCTCCAAGAAGACCCCTGCCCAACTTGCTCTGGTCCTGGCATTTAGGTTCTCAGAGAAGTTAATTTCATGATATGTAGAATAAATCAAAGTTAAAAGACCACAGTATGAAGTGTCTAAGAAGATAATAAGGAGACAGGAAGAATGTAGATGTTAGTGAAATCAGTGTCTCCCAGTAGGAAATCAAATCACTACTTCAGGGAGTTGGCATTGTTACCTCTGCCAGAGTTTCTTTGTTTCCCTGAAAGTCGGAGAGAAAGGCCTAGGATGTGGATAGAGATGATCGCAGACTAGTGGTACCTTTATCCTACTAATATTAACCACCTCTCAGTAATTTGATATTATAACAAAGTTTCTATCTCTTTGTTTTTTCTTGCCAAAGCTCCCTCTCATCAGGCAAAGAGGGGAGGAGAGAACTGCCTGCGGCAGTGAAAAGAAAACCTCCCGAACCCTGGAGTTGGCTAACTTCATCGTTTTGCCTAGCGCCAGCCCAGTTTTGCACTTACATATCTATTATGTCACCATCTGTGTCAATATATTGTCTGTTTTCCTTTGGCATCTTAGGCTTGCTTTTCAAGGAGAAATGTTTTGGATTTTTTGGTCTGGGCTATATATTCATTTTAATTCTTACATATTCAATTAAAGTCAACAGCTTATTTTTACATTTAAAACAAAACCAAAACTTAGCAAGAAGCCATTGCCCTAGTTTGGCAGGAGAATTGAGGGAAATACTGCTCTAAATGTGTTCTGGTTTCCTCGCCAAGAGGAGGTACATACAAGGGCCCTGAGAATATTTGCAGATGTAACTCCTGAGATACTCGTTTTTGAGTTATTGTGGAGAACAGGAAAGGTGTCAGAAGCCTGGAGACACTGTTAAAGCAATCTTCCAAAAAAGGAATTCTGTAAACTAGTCCATGTTGATTCCAGGCCAGATTGTAGAATGCTCTGGCAAAGAGATAGCATGTATGCCTCAAAAAGTGAGAAGCACTAGGAGTTTCAGTACAAGTTCACAAAGAATAGGAGACTTTAAGCCAGGGGTTCTCTGCCCCATCGGATTCATCTCCTTCTTTTAATAATAAATATTTTGTAATGTTCCTTCTGCTCTCCTGAATTTAAAGTCAAAGATAATATAACCTACCTATGTACATTATTTTTTTTTTAAAAAATATGTATGTGCATGTATATGTGTGTTTAGGTATGCACACACACATTCATACATAGACACACACACATGCATACATACATAGACACAGATGCCCTAACAGTAATATAAAAGGGAAATTTTAAAGTGTGATAATAAAATTTATTCTCATGTTTAAATGTGTGGGTATGACCATACTGGAAGGCATAAAGAAGTCAGAAGCTTTTACCAACATGTAGAATAATCTTGACTATAGACTGCTGCAAATGCAGACTATCAAGTCTATTAGTATTGCTCTAGGTGATGTAGTTTTCAGAAATGGATAACACCTCTTAGTAAAGATCTGAACAAAACAGAGTATGATCTTCCTATGATTTACATGGAAATTCCCTTCCTAAAAAATTGAGTATATATTAAAACCATTTAAAAAATACTTTGTATTTATATGTAAAACTGATTTAGGGGCCTAGGCTGAGATAATAAACATTTAAAGATCCCATGGCAGGGCCAGCCCCGTGGCTTAGCGGTTAAGTGCGCGTGCTCCACCGCTGGCAGCCTGGGTTCGGATCCCGGGCGCGCACCGACGCAACGCTTCTCCGGCCATGCTGAGGCCACGTCCCACATACAGCAACTAGAAGGATGTGCAGCTATAACATACAACTATCTACTGGGGCTTTGGGGGGAAAAATAAATAAATAAAATTACCAAAAAAAAAAAAAAGATCCCATGGCAGATCCTCACTGTGCAGAAACTGCCCACTAAAATGTTGCAGGATGCCCAACATGCCTGGCTTCTGCAAGTATCAACTACTGATCATGACAACCAAAAGACCCCAGAGGGTGGCCCTGTCCCTGTTAGGCTACAAGAGTTCTTCATGGCCTTGTCTGACAAGTGGAAATACAGAACAGGTGGCCTGGCCTCACCTAAGGAGTTCAGATCCATTGGAGAGGCTTGTCACTGGGAGGGATGTTTCTAGTGGCTTCCCTGCTTTTCTCCAGGGAGTACCAAAGGCTCTTGGACATTGGTCATTTTTTCTTCCACTTTTATTGAGATATAATTGACATATAACATTGTATAAGTTTCAGATGCACAGCATAGTGATTTGATGTATGTACGTATTGCAAAATGATTAACGTAATAAGTTTAGTTAACATCCATCACCTCACAGTTACAAATTTTTTTTCTTGTGATAACTTTTAAGATCTACTCTCTTAGCAACTTTCAAATATACAATATATAATTTTAACTGTAGTCAACATGCTGTACAGTACATTCCCAGAACTTATTTATCTTACAACTAGAAGTTTATACCTTTTGACCACCTTCACCCATTTTGCCCACCCTGGATCTTGGTCATTAAAATGACTGTTTGAGGGCCGGCTCCGTGGCTTAGTGGTTAAGTGCGTGTGCTCCGCTGCTGGTGGCCCGGGTTCGGATCCCGGGCGCGCACCGACGCACCGCTTCTCCGGCCATGCTGAGGTCGCGTCCCACATACAGCAACTAGAAGGATGTGCAACTATGACATACAACTATCTACTGGGGCTTTGGGGGAAAAATAAATAAAATTATAAAATGACTGTTTGGATTTGATGTCCTTTTAAGGTACTTCTAACCCTAAGATTTTCAATTTCTCAAAAATGATGTTTTTGACTCTTCTAATTGTTTTCATTATAATAAGAAAATGTAATTGCATTGACAAGTGTTAAGTGACAAAGATGCCCAGCACCACTATGATTATTTTCTGTGACCCTTTCTGTTCTAAGCCCTCTGGTTAAGTAGTCCTGTTTTTTTCTCTGAGCTCAGCCACTTTTGACCCTCCTTTTCTTGTGGATAGCCCCCTGCAGAGCTGACAGGCCCCTGCCTCCAGCTGTCAGCCAGAGAACCAGCAGCCTTTGCCTACCTGGTCAGTCTGCAATAGAAATCTCTTCTGCGGTTTTTTTTTTTTTTTTTTTTAAACAGAAACCTCATTTCTTTTTCTTTTTTCTTTTTTTCTCCCCAAAGCCCCCAGTATACAGTTGTATATCCTAGTTGTAGGTCCTTCTAGTTCTTCTATGTGAGACGCCACCCCAGCATGGCCTGACAAGCGGTGAGCAAACCCCAGGCCGCCAAAGCAGAACATGCGAACCCAATCACTGCACCGCTGGGCCGGCCTCGGCAATTTTTAAGTGACTAATTTTTTTCCCAGCATCACAGGATACAAAGAGAGTGAGTATAGACCGCGAGAGTGTGTGTGTTAAAAGTTTTTGTTGTTATCTTGTTTGATTCTCTTCTCTTAGGAATCAACTCCTCAAAGTTTAGAATTAAGTTTTAACTTGTCTAATACCAAGTTTTATTTTTTATTTAAGGCTATTTCTGATGCTTGGAAGCTATCCTTTCAGCCACAAAGATGGTAATAAATCTTTGCCTTCCACAGTTCAGACCAAGAATTTACTGCAACAAGGTAAATAAAACAAGTATATGCACATAAATAAGTATAAGGTATCTATTTTTCATGTTTTCCCCATTTCCTGCCTTGTATATGTGGGCTTAATTCAGGCTTAATGTGCTTTCATCCTCATTGTTTTAGATGCCACCAGATGATATTTAGGTAAGCATGGGTCAGGTTGCCCCTCTTGAGTCAGACAGCACCGTTACAGGGTGAGCTGTGACTCTTTTTGTGAAGGGTCTGACTCTTCCCTCTGATGATAAATTCTGATTCCACTCAAAGTCATAGTGAAGGTAGAAATTCTCTCCCCCACTGATCTTCTTGCTAACTTCTCATGCTAGGAATAATGGCTTATATTTGTTATTTGGATTTCTTGTTCTTTATTGTTTGAATTAAGCTGCTTTCCCTTTTGTGCCAAGGGGGGTATCTTTCCACAGGTCAGAGCAGGGAATAAGGAAACTCCAAGGGGAAAATTGAACCCCTCCCCTGATTTGGAGTTTCTGCCCACAGTGTTCTATTTCAGGTTCCCATGTTGTTAAGCTGACTCTTTCGGACAAAGATAATCTTAAAATCTCCATTGGGTTATAACAAATATTAGAAATATTAAAAGAAGAAAAAGTTACTCACAATCCCACCTGTCCTAGCACATTCATTGTGTTAAATGTCCCATAGTTTTTTGTGGTTCTTGTCCTTGTGCACACGTTTTTTTTTTTACCTAGTTTCATCAGTGATAGATTTACAAGAAGCTTATTTGTTGTGCCTTCCTAAGGAAACTGTTATAATTGGTAGAGTCCAAATACAAAATTGAGAACTTTAATGAACATCTTTGTTTTTCCCTAAATTGGCATGTTTTCATCCTCTGAAATAATGAAAAAAAAAACAATAGTATATCTACCCCCTTTTAGAGAGATGTTATTTTGAAGGGATTTTTGGTGGGTTGGGCAGTGTTTTGTTGCTTATATTTTTTAAGGATAGGCAGTACTTGAGGATACAGTTGCCCCCAGCCTTTGACCTGATCTTAGATGCCTGCAAAAAAAATCAGGAAAACTCGATGTATTAGAGGAAATTTTAAATGAGAAACTTCAAACTTTCTTTAGAGTTTTCTTAGAAGTGGCAAGTTCTTGAAAACTAGTTGTCTTCATTTGAGTCTCATCAAATCAATGTGTCTTATATTTGTCATTAAATCTAGATATCAGCTGATGGTTATGAAGTAGAAAATCTCATCTCTGAAGACCTCACAAAGAGAAGTCATGGTTTTAGGACGGAGTATTTCATTAAGCCACCAGTCTATGTAACAATTTCCTTTCCCTTCAATGTGGAAATCTGTAGGATTAACATAGACCTCACAGCTGGGGGAGGCCAGAATGTCACTGGCCTGGAAATGTACACGTCTGCCTTATCCAGCAGAGCATCTTGGAATACCCTCGAGTGCCGGGTCCCGGGCCCAGCTGAGCCATCCATCCCAGACAAGGAGGCATTCACCTTGGTAGGCAAAGTCTTGTTGAAAAACCAGAGCCAAGTAGTGTTTAGCCACAAGGGCTTCAAGGCTAGGCCGCCTTTTGGCCCAATGGAAGCCACACTCCCCTCCCCTGCTGTTGTGGCCCAGGAGCTTTGGAATAAAGGGGCTCTTTCCCTTAGCCACGTGGCCCATCTCAAGATCTGTATCACCCACGTGACAGGCAGCGGTATCCCTTGCATCAAGCGGTTGGAAGTGTGGGGTCAGCCGGCTAAAACCTGCTCTCAGGAGGTGATAGACAGCGTCCTGCTGGTTGCCTCAGAGAGACACCCTCAAGACTTGGCTCTGCAGGCCCCGGCCATGCCCATGGAAAGTGACTGTGACCCCGGAGGCCAGTCTGAGGGCCCACAGGCCCCTTCCAGCTTGCAGGAGCTGGCCGAGGTAATTCAGGATGTGCCTGAGGAGTTCCTGGATCCCATCACCCTGGAAATCATGCCTTGCCCCATGCTCCTGCCCTCAGGCAAGGTCATCGACCAGAGCACTCTGGAGAAGTGTAACCGCAGTGAAGCCACATGGGGCCGAGTGCCCAGTGACCCTTTCACAGGGGTAGCCTTTACTCCACTCTCCCAGCCCCTGCCTCACCCCTCCCTGAAGGCCCGGATTGACCATTTCCTGCTCCAGCACTCCATCCCTGGCTGCCACCTGCTTGGGAGAGCACAGACTGCGTTGGCAGTTACCCCTTCTTCACTTGCTCTGCCTTCTCGGAAAAGAAAGATGGAGCAGGCTGAACATGCCCCAGACGGTAGCCTTGGTATAAATGCTTCCTGTTTTTCTACCACAAGCCTTATGGTCTCACCCACTACCTCAGAACACACCGCTAAGAAGATGAAAGCTGCCAGTGAGCTCGGTCTGACACACATGGACTGCTCAACGGGTAATCCACCATCCTATCTCCATGCCCATTGTCAGCCCTACTTCTCCCAAGTGGCACTTGGCACCACTGCCCTTTGCTTTATGCTTTGCCAGCTTAAGTTACCCCAAAACTTACTGGGTTAAAGCACCACACATTCATTATCTCATAGCATCCCTGGACAGGAATCCAGGTGTAGCTTGGCTTGGTCATCTACTTCAGGGTCTTCCAAGGCTGCTATTAAAGTGTTGGCTGGGCTGCAGTCAACCAACTCAAGGCTTGACTTGGGAAGGCTTCACTTCCAGGCTCAGTCATGTGGTTGTTGCAGGATTCAGTTCCTCACTGAATTGCTGCACTTGTTGGCTCGTGGCCAGTCTTCCCTGAGCCTCTCAAGGGTAGCACACAACATGGTAGCTGTGTACACCAGAGAGAGTGTGCAAACAAGATGGAAGTCACAGTCTTGTAGAACCCAGTCATGGAAATGACATCCTATTACTTTTGCTATATTCTCTTAAAAGCAGCTCACCAAGTCCAGCCCACGCTCAAGGGGAAGGGGTTCCCAAGAGCAGCCTGAGGATCAGAAGATGGGCTTCATTGGGAGCCATTTCAGACACTCTCCCACACCACTGATTTCTATTTTACTCAGTGTTTTTTCCAAGATTGGTGGTTGAATTTTGTCTAATGACTTTTCTTTATCAATGGAGACGATATTATGATTTTTTCATCCTAGATCTTTTAATGTAAGAAAGTACGTTAATAGCCTTCTTAATATTGAACCATTGCTACACTCCTGGAAGGAACTCCATTTGGTCTTGCTTAATGTGCTGTGTGGTTCTGTTTGCTGGTGTTGAGTGCGATTGGACTATAGTGTGTGTGTGCAAGCGTGCACATGCCATCTTTGGTCAGGTTTTGGTGTCAATGATTTATTTGCTCCATAAGAAGAATTAGGAAATTTTCCTTTTCTAAACTCTGGAACAGTTTAACAGTATTAGAATCGTTCACTCTTCACATGTTTGGCAGAATTTCCCCATGATTGTCAGAGTTTGGTGCTTTTGGAAATAGCTCTTTGACCACTTTTTCTTTTTTCTTAATTAAATTAGTCTGTTTAGATTTTATCATTCTTTTAATTTCCTCTCTTACTCTAAAAGGCCTATGCAAGTAGTGTGCTTGAAAGTTACATCTGTGTCTTCTCTGGTTTTGAGCATAAATTTTGGTTAACATGACCCCCAGAAACTCCTGGAAGCGTCTGAGGTGCCATGGGGCGAGACGAGGTGAAAGGTCCTTAGACCCTATGTCTGTGGAGATCTCCAGTGGTGTTGGCCTTGACAAATTTGTTGATGACACAGGACCACACTGACCAGTGCTCCAAGGCCCCAAGCTGATGTTCTATATACTACGAACTGTAGACAGAATGTTCCACTCCCTGCTTTGGGGAAGTTTTGTGAATCCTGCTACCAGGCAGGTCTCTGGGTCCTTTCTTGGGGTGCTGTCCCCCTTCCCACATTGCTTTTACTCTCAGTCCATTGCTTGGCTTCCTGCGGACCACAGAGAAGGTCCCCTAGATTGTGGAGTGGGCAGAGTGAGGTCTTCCTTATTCCACTTAGTGATAATTGCTTTGCTTTACTTAACAGGAGAGAAAGGACAGGCCAGCAGCACTGCAGAGTGGTGGGGCCCCAGCAGGGAAGAGATGAGGAAAGAGCAAACTGAGGGTGCTGGGGAGGGAATGGGGGCAGGGAGCAGGGGCACAAGGCTGGGCGTTTGCTTGCCCCACTCATTTCCTTGGCCAGCAGGGAGGCCTTCAGAAAGTAGGGTGCAGTTCTGGAGGGGAGCCACAAGGTGGCCCATGGCCACCCAGTAATTTGTCCAGGAGGAGGAAAGCTAGTGCAGAGCCTAGGAACCCTGAAAGGGGTGTGGGATGGGTACAAACTGCGAGGGTCATCAGGGCTTTCCTCTCTGTATTCTGGCATCACAAATCACTAGTAGACGTTAGGGAGAACTTTCTTTACATTTGTATCTACTTGAAGTTGAAAGTGCTGTTTTTGTAGTCCTCGAGGACTTTGGGTTTTGGTCATCATCTTTGCTGAACCTCTCTCTGGATATTGTGGTCTGTGGATCTCTCGACAGGTCCAGTGTCCCATGAGCAGAAGCTGTCACAAAGCTTGGAAATTGCCTTGACATCGACTCTTGGCTCCATGCCCTCCTTCACGGCTCGGCTGACCAGGGGACAGCTCCAGCACCTCAGCACAAGAGGGAGCAGCACTTTCTGGAGGCCAGGCACAGGCTCGGGTAACATGGGCCCCGTCCATCTCCTTGGAGCCCTCGAACGGAATGCTGGACATGCCTCTGGGGCTCTGTGGACCTCCATGCCCAGCCTCCTTAGCTCTTAACACCCAGGCCTGAGAGGAGAACCCAGTCTCTTTCCTTTTCCAGGGGGAGTTGAGGGGCTACCTGTGAAGTTTAACTCTTCACAAGAAGGGCTTTCTTTAGTCAACTCTTAGTAATTCTGTGGACTTAGGGCCTGACTACTCTCTGCTGTGTTTTTTGGTAAGATCTAATGTTAATTATTCTATCCTGAGGACTTTTGTTTGTTTGTACTTTCTAGTTATTTTTCTTGACTAGTCTGTCTCCTGTCTGACGTCTGGGGTACTTTATGTAAGTGTGGAGGGATTTGGGGTTGAGTATGTCATCTTCCTCTCTTCCTGTTAACATTTTCTTAGTTGTAGAAAAGTACGGTGGTAGCTTACTGAGCCAATTTTTGCGTAAAATGAACCTGGGACCACTTTGGATGATAGAATTGATTAGGATATAAAGTGAGAGGATCTGACTAGAATGCTGGGGCATTTTCTACAAGATGAAACCTGGTGGGACTAACGATGAGCCGTGCACTTGCTTCCTCCTGCCTATCTAGAGCCAGTCTCGTCTCTTGTCTGGATCCCAGGCTATCTTACTTTGTCTGCCTCTCCTCCTCTTTACCTCCTCTTGCCCCACCTCCGTGTCTCTCTGATTGCGTTTCCATCCTAACCATCCCCAAGAACCTGTCTTGTCTAAGTGACCAGTGATTTCTGTGACCGCAAATACAGTGGCCACTTATCTTCTCAACAGCTTCTGATGTGGCTAACCAGCCCCTCCTTCCTGAAACACCTTCTCTCTTGGCCTTCTAGATGTTACGTTCTTTGTCTCCCCATTTTCAGCAGCCCCTCTTCAGTTTCCATTGCCAACTCTTCTCCTCTTCGAGACTCTGGTCCTGGACTCTGTGCTCTTCTGTCACCCAAGTGAGAACCCACTTGGCCAGTGACTGCCCATGTTCACCTATAGCTCTTGCCTCTCCTTGGGGCTCAGATCCCAACTTCCCTGACAGCTGCTTGGTGCCTCTGCATGGGAAACTCATGGATGTCTTGAGTGAACATTCTTTTTTTTTTTTTATATAATTTTTTTTTTTTTTTTTTCCCCCAAAGCCCCAGTAGATAGTTGTATGTCATAGCTGCACATCCTTCTAGTTGCTGTATGTGGGACGCGGCCCCAGCATGGCCGGAGAAGCGGTGCGTCGGTGCGCGCCCGGAATCCGAACCCAGGCCACCAGCAGCGGAGCGCATGCACTTAACCGCTAAGCCACGGGGCCGGCCCATTGAGTGAACATTCTAACTCAGAACTGCTGTCTGCCCTCCAAAGGTTGCCCTCCACTGCCTCCCATCATCCCCATCACAGATAGAGAGTGGCATCTTCTACTCTTTGGTCAGGCCTCTAACGTGGAGGTCATACTTGGTTTCCCTCCACATGCTTATCTGACATTCTGTTCATCATCAAGCCCTGTTTGTGTTCTTCCAGAGTAGATCTCACAGTGGTCCTCTCTGCTCCACTGCCCATGCTACCACCCTGGCCCCAGCTCCTGCACTGCTCCCCCAGACTCCTGCAACAGCCCCTACTGCCCCCCTCCATAGTCACGTGTCTTATAGGAGCCAGAGAGGTCCTCTTGTAATGTAACCAAGTCATGGTACTCCTCTTCTTAGAATCTCTCCAGCACATCCCATTGAATTTGAGTAAAATCTAAACTGCTGCCTGTGAGGTCTTGCATGCTCCAGCCCCCATCCACCCTCCTCTGCGGTCTCCTCTGAAGCCACACCTTACACATCACACCTGTGTGTCTTTTCTCTTTCTTTAATGGACCGGCCGTTCTTTGTACTTGCTGTCCTTTGCACTCTTTTCATGGCTGGCCTCTTTTCATTCTTATGGCACTTCCCCCCAGGAGCCCATCCTTGGCCTCTCCAGAGGGATGTGGATTGGGGGAGAAAGAGCAGCCTCCTTAGGCAAAACCCCGAGAGCAGGAAGATCTGTGGGTGCAGCTTGGGGAGGGGGGTGGCAGGACCTGCCGCCCATGGCCCTCATTCAGGAGGCCCCATGGGAAGCATGGAAGGAGAGAGAGCCTGCCACACAAGAAGGGGATTGATAGGCCCGGGGTCGGGGGAGCTTCCGGGCTGCAGGACTGAAGAGAAGCAAGCACCAGGCTCAGCAAGCAGGTCTGCTGCAGACAGACCTCAGCCCTGTCCCTCTCATGACCTCCCTTCCCCCTTGACCTGCCCAACCCTGGAACACTAGACCATTTTCTGCTTTTTCCTTTTCTTGTCACATCTCACCGTTCTTGCAATTTATCAAGGTTGTCAGGGTGAGCTTGTGCCTTGCTCTGGCCTTGGCAGCCCCTTCAGAATCCAAGAGCATAATAAAATGCTGAAGTACCTCTTGCTGGGAGACCAAGAGGAAGGGCCCAGTACTACCCAGCTGTACTCGGAAGCCAGCTTTTCTTGAGCATTCACGGGCGCATTGAGATTTGATGATCGAGAGGAGGCCTCTCAGGTTCCCTGGCACCCTCTCCTCCCAGATCAGGCAGAGGCAGCCTAGGGAGGGATGAAGCCAGGCTGCTGCAGGGGTGTAGGGTGGGGAAGCTTCTTGTCCCACTCCAGGCACGTGCCCTGCCTCCATGATGGAGCCTGGACCAGGGGGTAGCTTTCCTTAACCCTGGCCTCTTTTCCTCCCTGATTTACCAGAGCAGCCTGGGAGCGTCCTGGGCCCCGAGTGCACCTCCTGCAAAAGAGTGTTTTCTCCCTACTTCAAAAAGGAACCCGTGTACCAGCTTCCCTGTGGCCACCTCCTCTGCCGGCCCTGCCTGGGTGAGAAGCAGCGCTCCCTGCCCATGACATGCACAGCCTGCCAGCGGCCAGTTGCCAGCCAGGACGTGCTGCGAGTCCACTTCTGAGTGACCAGCCTCAACCTGAGAAGACCCATCACTGGGAGGAGCTGAGGGAGAGCAGGAGTGGGGGTCGCAGCTCCCCTGAGGTCTGGCCAGGTCCCAGGCACAGAGAGGCTTCTTCTTCCCTGAGGGCTTTCCCTTTATCTCTTCCCACAGTGTAGCACAGGCCGAGAGTGAAGGGTGGAGAAGGGAGCACTCCACTCCTGCTCAAGTGGCAATAGGATAACAAAGCCATAGTTTGGGCTGGGAGGGATGAGGGAGATGTCCCTGCCCTCCTGTGCCTCCCTGCCACCCCCTTCCAGAGCCCAGGGCCTGCTAGAGCCCGCCCCACCCTGCTGAGGGCACCCCAAGTTATCTGCACCACCACCCCTATCCTGCAGGGTGGATATGAGTGGAGCACAAAGACTGTGGCTCGGGATCTCAAAGACAGCCTTCTCCTTCAGTGTCACCCAAAAGTGGACCATGGCGGAGGTCTGTGGAGTGAATGACTCAGCCCCCCAACTGGCAGACCACTCCGAGCCTTAATAAAGCAATGGTTGACGTCCACTGTGGGCTTGCTGGCAGAGTGCTTGTCTGTGTCGTCATACTCCTGTCCCCCACTTGCACCCACACAAAGTGGGACTGTCACAGGGCAGCAGTGAGCAGTCACTGCAACCCCATCAGGCTATAATTCAGGTCAGTGGCCTGAAGAGACAAGAAGTCGCATTTTCAGATGTGTCTCGTGTGAGGGTGTGCAGGTGGGTGTGCACGCGGGTGAGGAGGGTCAGGCAGCCTCTCACACTGGGGCCAGCACGTGCTCAGCTGCGTGTGGCGGAGCTGGCTGCGCTGCCCTCTAAGGGAAAAGGCACCGTTTTCTGCAGGGGGCCCATTTCAGGAAAACTACTTGGTTATAGGCTGCCTTTTATTTTTCCATTCAAAATTTAGTTTTATGGAGTCCCAGAGGGAAAATATGTATTCCTACAACCGTTTACTGTAAGGAGTAGATTCTAGTCACTAGAAGAATGTTGGTGAGAAAATACACTGTGTTATTCCCTATTCTTTTCTGAGCACGTTTGGGAAGGAGCAGCCCAGTGATACTTCATAGTTTATCCTTGAGATTTCATCACAGGCCCCGGTGTACAGGCTGTGGGGGGGGTCCCTCCAGCTGCCCAGGAATCGGAGCCGCCTATTCTCCCTCTCCTCCCACAGGCCTGCTGGCTCTGCTTCGCTCAGGTGGACACCCAGGGATGGAGGCTGGTGTTCTCTCTGGCTTCCGTGCTTTGCACAAAGGACAGAGAGAACTATAGTCCTTATACTGACGGAGGAAGGAGGGAACTTACTAAAAATTCAGATTCTTGGTCTCCAGTCCAGACCCAAGAATTTAGAGATCTGGGGTTGGAGTTAGAGAACCTACCTGTTTGAGAGTTCCTAGGCGGTTTGTATGTCCCCAGAGGCAGCTGCGGAGAGGCCTCAGCATCCTTCCTTCTGCCTTCCCTTGACATGACAACCTCACAGGAGACTTTGGTACCTGCGTTTTGTGGGGCACGTGCCCTTTCCTCTCCTGTATCGTTTACTCAACACAAAGGCTGTTTGGGACCTGCAGCCCAGGGCCCTCTGAGAGCAAGAGGCTGGGCCATGGCCCTGAGGCTTTGTAAGGCAGGGCCCTGGTGGCTGTCTACAGATCTCCATCCCCGAGGTACAGAGGGAGACCATGCCTATGTCCTAGCTGTCCTCCCTGTAGGGCCAAGGCCCCAGCTCTCAGCCCTCACAGGCGCTGGGCCGTGCTCCTTGCTGCTGTCACCCTCCAGCCCAGGGGGCAGGCAGAAGGGAGGGCCACTCAGAAGTAGTTCTAAAAGTAGAAGAAGTAGAAGAACCAAATCGCTAGGAAGAAGATGAGCAGCTGATCAGTGCTTGCAGAGTATTGCATCTCCTGGCAGCCTGGCCACAGGGCCCTACAGCACTTGGCTCCTGGGGCCAAATAGGCACCCCCATCCCTAGGCCTGCCCTGCTTTCTCCTCTGGGTCTCCAGCTTGAGGCCACTCAGCTGCTGGGTGCTTTTCCATTACCCAGAAACCCGGTCCTCTGCCAGCTGGGTTGCTGTAAGTAGGTCTGCAGACAGAGACCTGCTCCTGGAGGAAACCGCCTGCCCGGCTTCCAGGCTGCTGCTCACCTCCTGCCTGCGGTATTGTGATTCCGGGCTGGTTGCCATTGTGATGGACACTGGGAGGGGCGGTGCTGCCTCAGGCTGAACTGGCCCCCTCTGCCCTCAGGTTCCTGCCCAGCCTGCACTAGCCTGCCTGGCCTCTCAGCCCGCTTGCATAGGCAGGATCTCCTTCCAGTTCTAGGTTGGAATTGGCTGGGTTGGGAGTTGGCCAAAGATGCACTGTCTGGTATAGTAGCCACCAGCCACATGTGGCTATTTAAATTAATTAAATAAAGTTTAAACCTAGTTCCTCAGTCACACCAGCCTCATTTCAAGCATTTAATAGTCACGTGTGCTAGTGGCTCCCTGTTGGACAGCAGAGATAATGTTCCACCATCGCAGAAAGTTCTGCTGGACCAAAGTAGGAACTTGGTGAGACTGGCCCTTGGCGTTCCTCTTACCTCTAATGAACCTGTCTGGTGAAGTAGGGGGGACCCCCACCCTCCATGGGGGTGGGGGCTTATAATGGAGAGCAGGCTAATGGGGCAGGGAATCAGGTGTGCTTGAACCTTGCCTGCCACCCGTACCTCCACCCTGCTGTAATGCACCCCCTCCATTACAAAGAGGTGCTGTGGCACCAGGGGGATGGCAAGATATCTCCAGAATGGCACAGGGGTGAGGTGAGGAGGAAGGAGGAGGAGGCAGCCCTGTGGCGCTTGGCAAGATTTGTGCCAATAACAAGATGATGCTACCCATAACCATACAATCAAGAGATGACCAAACATTTTCAGTTTTTCCCTCTTAATATTCTTCTATAAGGAAAAAAATGTATGTGTACATACTGTGTGGTTCTCTTGCCTGTTACTTCTCTTAACAATATTGCATGGACATTTGTCCTTGTCATTAGACACTATTCTTATTATAAAGATCATTTGGAAGAACAAGCCAGAATAACCAGGAAAACCCTGAAAATGAAGAACAGTTTGGGCTGGGTATGGGAGAACTAACCCGTGAATACACAGACAGACCAGTGAAACGGAATTAAAAATCCAGAAACAGAACCAGGTGCGTATGGAACTCCAGTGTCCTTCCTGTAACGGCAGCATCAGCAAGGAGGAGGAAAGACAGACCTTCCGGTAAGTGGTGCTGGAGTCACTGGAAGAATGAAACCATCTAAGAACTAGAAGAAAATGGAAAATGAGCGAATTCCTGTAAACCTGGGAGTGAGGAAAACTTTCTGATTAAAAAATCCAGATATAGTAGGGGAAAAATTGATAAATTTGACTACATAAAATTAAAACCAAAAACCCTCTTACATAGCAAAAAAAAAAAAAAGCCACCATTAGCAAAGTAAAAACAAATTCCAAGCTGGGAAAATATATTTGTAACTTGTACTACAATGGTTAATATCCCTATTATATAGCTCCTAAAAATAAGAAAGATTCACAAAGATATGCAAATGGCCTTTTAAATATGTCAAAAGTTGCTCAATCTTGCTCATAATATGATGAAATAAAAATGATTCTGAAATACCCTTTCTTGTTTAGCAGATTGGCACAAATTTCAAAATTTGGCCACAATCTGCTGGTGAGGCTGTGGATTAACAGGTGCTGATGTACACTGCTGGTGGGAATGCAAGGGGTACAGACCTCTGTGGAGGGGAATGTGACAATACCTAGCAAAGTTACAAATGCACGTACCCTCTGACCCAGCCATCCCACTTACAGGATTCAAGCCCAAAGATCCCCTGGCAAAAATATGAAAAGAACAGTTCTAGCCCCACCAGCCAGCAGCCTGAGCAGTTAGGGCTGGTCTTTGGGGAGCTCAGGAGCCGTGTCACCACCCGTGGAGGAGCCAGCCGTGTCCAGAAGATGGGCCCTGGAACAAGTGGTTTACACATACACGATTTAGCGTATATTTTATTTTATTTTATTTTTGCTGTGGAAGATTCACCCTGAGCTAACATCTGCTGCCAATCATCTTCTTTTGTTTGGTATGTGAGCTGACAGACGAGTGGTGTAGGTCTGTGCGTGGGTACCTAACCCAGGCCGCCGAAGCAGAGCAGGCTGAACTTAACCACTAGGCCACCAGGGCTGACCCTGATTTTGCATATATTATCAAGGAGATTATAGAGACTTGGAAGGCCATCCATGTGTATTAAAAAAACTTTTGCATTCAAAAGTTTAGAAAAAAGTTTCTATGTATTGAGCACACAGGCATCGTGAAGTGCCTTATGTGTATTATCTCATCTAATCCTCACAACTCTTAGAGGAAGGAGAAAGCGGAGGCTCAGTACCATGAAGAGTTCATCTGACTGATTCCAAGGCCACCAACTCTTAACCCCTGAGATGCTCTGTAGGTAGCAGAGGCTGGCAAAGAGCAGACTCAAGTCCCCTCTACAGGGGTGGCCTGAATGTTGTCACTGCAGGGCCTCTAAGGATCCCTCCTTTGAACAAGGGCCTTGCACAGGGCACAGGGGCACCACAAGCACTGATCTGTGGGAGACCACCCAACTCCATGACCCATAGGAACCTCTCCACTCAGATCCCAGTCCACCATGCAGTCCGGAACCAGAGGCACAAAAACGTCTAATTATGGAATAACAACTGATGACTAAGCTACCACACAGCTTTTGAAAATTCAAAAATATTATAACTCTAGACATAAAAATAAAAGATGCTTTCGACCCAATAAAGACTCAGTAGAGTTAACGTCATGTAAATGGATAAATCTGGTTGAAATGTGAATGGAAAAGTACCCATCACATGCACTTACTGAAAGAGGAGGGTGTGGGAAGGAGCAAGGAGCCAGACAGGGAAGGAGCAGAGCGGCTCTGGAGGGCCTCTGGCAGGCTGCGGCCAAGGGCAGTGGGTACTAGATCCTACCAGAACCTACGGAGATGTGGTTGCCACACTGCAGAGAGCAATCCCATTTGTGTGATATGTGCAGCTGAGGGAGATGGAGTTTGAAAGAGAAACTGGGTGATTGGGAAACAGTAACCAAATAAGCCCTGCATAGTCCTGGAGGAGTGGGAAGGCATGATGGATGGACAGACTTGGGGACAGCCCCAGGAAGGTGTCAGGAGGCAGAGGCAGGAGGAAGGAGGAAGGGGGGCTGCTGACACCCTCTAAACTGGTAGGGAGAACTGAGTTTGAAAAGAGAAGAGGGAGAGAATCAGGTGGGGAAGGCAGAGACACAGGCTGCACCCCCTCCCACGATTCCTAATACCCTCCCCTTGGGCTCAGGGCCCAGACATCAACTGTGACTCAGCTGATGAAATGCAACCCCATGGCTCATTAATTAGGAAGCCTGTAATTAGCCTGTCTCAGAAACCAGGATCCTCCAGAGAGAACCCCTCTCACCTGCCTTCCTCTCCCTTCAACCCAAATGATGAGATCAGGCTGGGGGGGATCTGGCCCCTGGGAATGAGGAAGGGGAGAGGGAGCAGGAACACCAGGGGAAATGAGATGCCGGGCACGTATTTGTGCATGAGATGGCCTTGGCAAATTGACCTTTCTAACGAGATGATGGAAATGACTGTCAGTGCCTTAAATCCTGAAAATTTCCCTGACTTAAGAAACCTGGGGGTAGGTGTGGGGCGAGGCCTGGCTGGATCTGCTCGAGCTTGGTCTGTATAATGCCCGCACAGCTCTGACCCATGTGGTTCGGTCTTAGTGATCCGGAGCAAAAGAAACACAGATTCAGCAACCAAAATGCCATTTCACACTGTGATGTTAACTCAGCAACTCGCCTTAAAATTCCTGTTTCAGCCTCCAGTCTGCCTCCCGCATTACTTCTCTGCAGCTGCTATTCCAAACCTTAGTCTTCCTCATTTCCTCCTGACTTCTCATCACTGTGACTATTTTAAATGATTGGTGGCCAATTATTTGGCACTACTCTCATCCAAAGGGGCACTCTGCTCCTTCCCCTGACTCTGGACAGGCTTGCAGCTGCTTCGTCCAATCGAGTGTGGCAGCAGTGACCCTATGTGATTTCTGAGGCTGTCATAAAATGCCACTTCTGCCTTGTTTGCTGGAACATTCACTCTTAAAGCCCTGAGCCACCATGCAAGATGTCTGACTGTCCCGAGGCCACCAAGCTGTGAGAAGCAACACAGAGAGGCCACAGGTAGGCAGGAGTTCCAGTTGGCAGCCCCAGCCGAGCCTAGCCTTTGGGTCATCCCTGCCCTGGTGTCCAGGCATGTGACTGAAGAAGACTCCAGAGGATTCCAGCCCCTAGCCATTCACTCTTTCCAGCGGAGACCCCACACAGTGTGGAGCAGAGAAAAGGTGTCCTCGCTGTGCCCCATCTGGACTCCTGACCTTCAGAATCCATAAGCATAATAAAATGGTGGTGGTTTGTGTACTGCATTTTGGATTGGTGTATTACACAGCAGTAGTAACTGGAACAACCACAAAATCCTAGACAACTGCTATAGAGGGGCTGGGGAAAAAGGGGGAGAAACCAGGAGGGCAGAGACAGACTCCTCTTAGCAGAGAGGGGAGGGGAGAGCCTGAAAATGTCCCTATGCCAATACTTCATATCCTGACAAACACCTGACTGTGGGCAGTTAGCACAGATGGAGGACCCTGAGGCTACCCGGGGCTGACCAGCACGCTAACTCCGTCATTTACTGAAGAGCCAGTGTGGGGACCATTGCAGGGTCCTGGGGACACATTGATGAAAGGAACACTGTCTAGTGGTGCGGAGAGACAGGGAAACAGTGAATAAAGCATTTCTAGGGTACCACATCGACCTGTAGGAGGAGGTCAGTTCTGCTAAGGTTAGGGGTGGGGGAAGGAATGATGGGATTCTGATTCTGATTCCTGAAAAATATCTCAGTGGATTTGGGTGAAGGGTACATCACCCCTTCATAATATCACCCTGGTTTTCTTTCAAGGCATTACCCTTTCTCCAGTGGATACTATCTGAGGGAGCTTTATTCAGATGCCTGAGGGATGGGCACAAGAGCCAAGCGAAGCCAAATAGACACCCCTCCCTGGAATGTGAATCTGAGCAGAGGGACAAGACTGGAGGCACTTGAAGTCATTCTATAGTGGACACTGTTGATGCTGTGCCCATTTATCCCCCAGATGCTGTGGGCATTGGTTGCTAATGGCTTACAGCTGGTCTGTCTCCAGAGACTTGCCCTCAGCCAATGAAAGCTACCTCACCAAGAAAACGCCTGGGAGATTCACTCGCCACAACCTCCTTGACCAATGACTGAGTAATACTCAAACAAAAACAATCAACCCTCTTGCCCTGTGGTAGGGCAATTCTAGTGTGCCCCTCATACTCTGGAGCTCCCTGTGGGATCAGGCTGAGGCTAGACTCCAGCTGAGATGACATCTTTGCCTGGCTTCTTCCGCTGCCCGTCCAGCTCCACTCACTCCTGAGAACCCTCCCTCATAAGTCACATGTACAAGAAGCATCTTCTAGGGGACCTGACACATCCATTTCTTTTTTTTTTTTTTGAAGATTGGCCCTGTGTTAATATCTCTTGCCAATCTTACTCTTTCTTCTTTTTTCTCCCCAAAGCCCCAGTACTTTAGTTGTATGTCCTTCTTGTTTTTCTGTGTGGGACGCTGCCTCAGCATGGCTTGATGAGTGGTGAGTAGGTCCATGCCCTGGATCCGAACCGGCGAACCCAGGGCCCCTGAAGCAGAACTCGAGAACTTAACCACTATACCACCAGGCCAGCCCCGACACATCCATTTCAAGAGACTTCCTGGGTTCATGTTTTGTGCCCCTCCAGAACTATAGTTTCCAAGCCTGGTTCTCTAGCCTTCCCTTAAATGGTGAGCTCTCAATAGCCTTCCAGTAAATTCTTTTTGCTCAAATTTTCCAAACCTAATACAGAACACGAAGCCAAGAGTAGAGGACTAGCAACAGACTCTCAAGAACCATGAGGGGCATGTAGGATTGTCCAGGAAGGGCCAGAGGCAGTGAGACTAACGTTCATACTCTGGTCTGGACTCCAGTGTCCTGTAGCAGTGGGGACGAAGCAGCCGAGTCTTTGGAGCCATGTGCCTCCCAAGGGCAGGGTTCTGGGTCTGGCAGACTCGTCTGCTGCCACAGGATTTCAGGATTTGAGGGTTTCAAGGACCGGTAATGCCTAAGACCCAGACAAGAGAGGCCCTGGCCGGGCCCCATGCCTTAGAGGACCTGCTCTGGCCCTCCTTAGGGTGAGGCCAGGGGATATGCCCACCCAGAACCTGTACCCTGTGGGCTGCGGCCTAACTTTCCCCCGACTGTTTCTAGGGCTAGAGAAGTCCTCTTCCCTGGGTCTGCGCCCCAGATGGACCACCCCTCAGGTGTGCAGATGTGCTGTGTGGTGAAAAGGGGAGGCAGCTCGTGAGGTGCATAAGCGGAGCCTACACCCACAGGCTGGAGTGTCCCATGTGTGCGCGTCCTTCGAGATGTGGGACCGAACAAGGCTGCAGGGAGAGGCCACGCCCCCAACGAATTTAGGATAGAGTAGGTTTTATTTTTTGTGTGTGTGTGAGGAAGATCAGCCCTGAGCTCTTTTTGCTGAGGAAGGCTGGCCCTGGGCTAACATCCCTGCCCATCTTCCTCCACTTTATATGTGACGCTGCCACAGCATGGCCTGATAAGCGGTGTGTCAGTGTGCGCCCGATCCGACCAGGCCGCCAGCAGCGGAGCACGCACGCTTAAGCGCTAGGCCATGGGGCCGGCCCCAGAATAGATTTTATTTAACATTTTGTTAGCTTGACTTACAACTTTTAAATATTTGATCATATTTTACCCCAGTTCCCACAAAAGGTGGAGCTGATAGTTAAAAGCTTTTTATTATGGAAAATTTCACACATCTAGGAAAATACAGATTAGTATCATGAACTCTCATGTACCCATCACCCGGTTTCAGCACTTCTCAACTCAAGGCTCGTCTTGTTTCTTCCATACTTACCCTCACCCAGTCTGTCCCTCTCATATTATTTTGAAGCAAGTTAGGGTGTGTGACCCTGGACAAGCCACTGAGCCTCTCTGTACCACAGGGTCCTCCCATGTAAAGCCTGGAGCCTGTAGCAAACACCCTGTTTCTGGCTGGCAGACCTGTATGGAGCCTGGAGCCTGTAGCAAATACCCTGTTTCTGGCTGGCAGCCCCCCCACCTCCTCACTAACAGAATCCCATTTTGGCAGGGGCCTGTGAGCATGCCCATCCCCGGGGGGTGAACCTCAGCATCCAGGAGGGGCTCGGGAGTGGGGGCGCTGGGCAAGTTTCTCCTTCCTAAAAGACAGAGGCTCAGAGGAGGGGACCCATTTTGTGGCTGCCCCCTTTGCCATGAGGAGATACACTTAGACATGTGGAGGGTGCCAGAAGGGAGTAAGGAAGCCTGGGGTGACATCCCTGAACCCCCAGCCAGGCACAGGACCACCACCCTCCATCCTTGAATCCTAGTAAATTCGAAATGTCCTCATGGTTTAGTCACTGTTGGTGGGTTTTAATTTTATTTATTTATTTTTTCCCCCAAAGCCCCAGTAGATAGTTGTATGTCACAGCTGCACATCCTTCTAGTTGTTGTATGTGGGACGTCGCCTCAACATGGCGGAGAAGCTGTGCGTCCGTGCGCGCAGGGTATCCAAACCCCCGCCGCTAGCAGCGGAGCGCGCGGACCTAACCGCTAAGCCATGGGCCGGCCCCTGTTGCTGGGTTTTAGCACAGGCTCTGAGGCCTGCATTTGAATCCCAGGACTGCAGTTTATTACCCTTGCACCTGGACTCAACCTCTCTGTCCCTCAGTTTCCTGTCTGCAAATGAGGATAAAAAATACTTCCTCCTTCTTAGAGTTTTATGTGGATTCAAAGAGGAAATGTATGTAAAAAGCTTAGAACAGCTCTGGCACCTACTTAGTGCTGTGCACATTTTTGTTGTTGCCGGCGGTCAACATGCTCTACAGCCTGTGCGTCCTGCGTTATGTCCCGACCACACGAGCGCGCGCGCGCGCACACACACACGCTTGGATCCTGCTCCTTCACACCCTTGCACACAAGCTGTTTATCCCGCGAGGTGTGCCCTCCCCGGCCCCTCTTCCCGGAACTCCCCATTCAACCTTCATCCCCATTCAACCTTCATCCCCAAACCACAGGCACCGAATGAATGCACGGGGAGCACCCCTGCGCGGAGGCGTCCGCTTCCCGCCCGCCCGCAAGGCCCTTCCTTGACCCCGCTCGGCGCGCGGCCGCTCTGCGCCCATTCCGCCGACGGGAGCGCGGCGCCGCTGGGCCCGGGGCCGGGCCCTGGGATGAGGCCGGTTTCCTCCGTCCGCCCAGGCCGGGCAGGGCGGGCCGGGGGTGGGGAAGCCGGGGCCGCGGGGGCTGTGGCCGCCTCTCTCTGCTCCAGCGCCGCGGCCCGAGCCCGGGACGGCGGCCGCCCCCCGCCCGCGCGGCTGATGGCCCTGAGTGATGCTGGCGCCGCGCTCCCCGGGGCGCCGCGCTCATACGGCTCTTAGCAGTCCGGGCACAGCTCGCCCGCCGCCGGCCCGCGGGCCTCATTAGAGCCGGCAGGCGCAGGCACCGTGCGCCCAGGCCGCGCCGCCCAATTTGTGGCTCGACCCCCGCCGCCACTCGCCGGCCCCGTCGGGTCCCTAAGGCCCACAAAGCTTCCTGTCGTCTTCCGACTTTCGCTTCTGCTCCCCCCAGCCCACGGGCATTTCTTGCCCTTTAGTCTGGCTGCTGCGTGGAGGGAGGGCATGTGGACATCCCCTGGCTCTTCCCCAGCCCAGCAAAGGGGGCAACATCTGTCGCCTCCGGGACAGCAGCCATTGTCCCCAGCGGGTGCGCAAGGCCGGCCTCGCAGGACCTGGAGCTGGAGCTCAGAGTCCCCAGATGTGAATCCAGCCATCTTGCCGCTCTACGGGCTTTTACTATAGAAAAGAGTCTGTTAAAAACATTTTTCCTAGTTTATTTTGCTTTTTATTTAGGTTTTTTCTGCAAGTAAGAATTTTTATGAGGTCTTTTCCTTTCTTCTTTCTTTTAAGCTTAATGCAATCCCTTCTAGAGAGCTGATAAATATTCACGGTTAGCTCCCCCATTTGATTAAGGAGTGAGGGCTTTTTTTTTTCTTACTCTCCGTGTGGGTCCATTTCAGTTGCATCCCTGTAGCCTCAGGACCAGCCTTCTCGCGTCCGTTATCCGGCTCTGTGCACCCTCTCGGACTCAATTCAATAAGCAGATCTTGGGCTCCTGCAAGTTTTCCTCACTTTTGTCACCTCTTCATAGTTTTACAGAGCATTTGTGTGTCTATACTGTCCAGGGTCCTCGAGTCAGACTAATGGAAAACAGGCGAGAAGAGAAGCTGTCCTTGCTGCTGGCAGCAGAGTCCGTTTGAAAATGAGACCAGGGCCGGCCCGTGGTTTAGCGGTTAAGTGCGGAGCGCTCCGCTACTGGCGGTTCAGAATCCGGGGGCTGCACCCACGCACCGCTTGTGCGGCCATGCTGAGGCCTCCTCCCACACACAGCAACTAGAAGGATGTGCAGCTATGACATACAACTATCAACTGGGGCTTTGGGGAGAAAAAAAAAAAGGAGGAGGATTGGCAATAGATGTTAGCTCAGAGCCGGTCTTCCTCAGCAAAAAGAGGAGGATTAGCATGGATGTTAGCTCAGGGCTGATCT
Organism: Ceratotherium simum simum; assembly: GCF_057802395.1. NCBI lineage: Eukaryota > Metazoa > Chordata > Mammalia > Perissodactyla > Rhinocerotidae > Ceratotherium > Ceratotherium simum. The sequence goes on along the minus strand of NC_141920.1, from coordinate 31,121,578 downwards.
TCCTCACAAAAAAAAAAAAAGAAAGAAAGAAAATGAGACCAACTCCTTTTCCGACAGGTAGCAGGGGTGTCATATGGTACAGACACTGGGCTGACCCTGAAAAAAGAGGAATAAGAAACAGGAGTGGGGGGAACGAGGCAGTTAACTGTTACTTGTTCTCAGAAAAGATGGTCTAAGGGTAAGGAAGTACTTTAAAGAACATTCTAAGATTTGGGGTTTAATCTCGAGGCTTGCAACTCTTTGTTATGTAAAGATTTCAGAAAATATTAACCCTTTATAGTACCTTCATCTGATTCCCTTAAGACCTCAGTGAGATAGGAAGTGGGGTTAGTGCATCAAGCAAGTAACCTTGGGAACAGACGCGACTTGCCCAAGGTCACACAATAACTCCCTGGAGAGCTGAAGCTAGTACTCAGGGCTCCCCTCTCTCCCTCCCTTCTTTCCATAATTTATTGAAAACCCACTGTGTGGGTTTTCTCTCACACTGTACCAGGAGTGAGACTACAGTATGGAACAGAAAGATGGAATCCTTTCTGCCCTGGGGCTTTCATTCTAGAGGGCGGACAGCCATACACACACCAAAGGATAAAGAGACAAACAAATGACCTGCAAGTGGTAGTAGGTGCTATTAAACCCATCAACATAGACCCAAGTTAGGAAATAATTGAGGTGGGGGTGAGGGATGCTCCAGGAGGGTGGCCAGGGACGGCTCCTCTTAGGAGATGACACTTAAGCAGCCAAGTGAACCCCAGGGAGGGGTGAGGGTAGGCGAACATTCTAGGACAAGGAAACAGCAGGTTTTGAGCTTCCAAAGCAGGTGCTGAAAGAAGCAGATAGATTTGAGATATATTTTAGAGGTAAGACTAACAAAGAGTGAGGGAAAGAGAAGGACCAGATCCTAGGAGGAGCGGATGGTTGGATGGTGGTGTGATTGCAGAGTTGAAGAACCCTGGGGGAGAGCAGGGGAGCAACTAAGAATCAGGAGATGAGTTTGACCATGTTAAGTTGGAGACACCAATCTTATTGGATATTCAATAGAATATCCAAGGGGAGGTGTCATTGGGCAGTGGTAACTACAAGTCTGGCGCTCGGGAGAGACGCCCAGGATGGAGATATGAATTTGGGAATCGTTAGTTTGTAGAAAGCATACAAAATCATGGGGTTAGAAGTGATTACCTAGGAAGAGGAGACGAGAAGGGATGCGGGACTGAGTCTTGGGATGCTCCAACATTTGGAAGTCAAGGTCAAAGAGGAAGAGCCAGAAAAGGAGACTGAGAAAGAACATTCAGAGTGGTGGAAGAAAAACCAGGAGAGTGTGGAGTCAGTGGAGCCAAATGAAGCATATTTTTAAAAAGAAGTGCTCAACTGTGTTGAATGCTGCTAGGGGATTACGTAAAATGAAGAGATAGACATGATCAGCCAATTTGGCAATTGGAGGTAATTTAAGACCTTGATGACAGGAGTTTCAGTGGACTAGTTTGGGCAGAAGCCTAAGTGAAGGGAGTTGAAGAGTAAATATTGACTTCTGGATAAAAATGGTAGATGGACCACAATGAAAACCGAGGCAATCACTAACTCCAGGGAACACAAAAAGTTGTTTAGTGATGGAAATGTCGTCATAATATATCACATGGCTTAGCTTGGAGGGCATATTTGCAGTCTTAACTCGTAATACTGATCTAACCGTTATGACATCATTATATCAAGAAAATGGTAGGTGGGATGGTACATCTGGGGGAAGGTGGGAAGGGACTGGAAAGAGCTAAATCCTGCCTTTTAAAATGATGTGTAAATCAAGATAATGAGCCGAGGTGTAGGATTTGTAAGGATGGAGAAGGTGTGAAGTATATATAATATAGAAAGCAAGTATAAAAGGCATTTGGGGTACCCAGAAGGTCCATGTTACATGTGAGGTGAGATATTTGCAATGCAGCAATCAGCACGGTAATGAGACTTTTTCCAGCCAGTGGGGGTTCCAAGAAGGTGGATATTGGGAGAAGCAGATCCTCTGGCATCTGGAGGTGGAGTTTGGGGGCTTCAAGGAGGCCCTAGTGTGGGAGGCAAGTCTTAGAACAATGATCCTGGTAGACATGGCTGGCAGAACACACATGTCCTGGCCTGTCCCAGGGCCTGAGCCCTTCAGGTAGTGTAGCCCCATCCCTTTTCAGGTGGTAACTTGGACATGAAGCGCAGAGAGGGTAAGGTGCTGGGCCAAGGCCACACAGTCTGGCCTCAACCTGCCCCCCAACCCACAGAGTCTCAGGAGGGCAATAGTTTGGACCCAGCTTCTTTTGAGGCCATGAATGCAATGAAAATGTTCCTCCTGGGTTAACCCAGGAAGCTACTCTCTCTGGAAAAATCTCTTCAGCTCTTAATAAGAGTAATGGTATTAATAACACAATACTACTATTAATTAACTTTACAGTGGTGCAGGTGCGTTTCTAAACCTCTTCTATATCACATGATTTCAGTCCTCACAACAGCCCTATGAGGTGGGTACTGGGATCTTCCCTACTTTACACTGGAGGAAAGGGAGGCACAGAGAGGTCAAGTGACCCGCCCAAGTCATGAAGTTTTGAGCACCAGAGGCCAGATTTCAACAGGCCATCGAGCTCCAGCATCCTCACAGCCCCTGAGGGGATGTTCCTGAAAAGCCTGCACCAGGTCCTGAGTGTGGGAGGCCCCCTCCCTGGGACTCCGGACCCCTCACAGCACTTGAGAGGCAGGAGGCAGCAGTGTTCCCTGGAGCTTCCTTGCAGCCCCCTGGCAAGAAGGCCAAGCGCCTGGGGGCTGGGACAGCTGGGGGCTGTGCAAAGCCTGAGAGGTGTGGGGTGGCCAGCCTGGGTCCAAGGACCAGAGGGGCATTCTGGTGGCCTGGGAGAGGGAGGCTTCGGCTCCTTCAACCCGCCAGCCTGGAGTCATGAATCAAAGGCTGCTTTCTCAGGCTGGGCCCATTTGACTGTGCCTTCCCTCCCTAGCCCCAAAGCCTCCATGTCCCCACTCCCACCCCAGGCCTGAGATGGTACCTGCCCTGGTCCCCACAAACTAGGGTCCTGTCAGGGGTAGGAATTGGGGAAGCTGGCTGTCAGGTTTTGTGGGGCTTTCCCCCAACCTTTGAACCTTACTGGGTCTGGATTTCTCTTTACCCCCATAGAAGGTCCCCCTCCCCCATGCTCCTGCCTGGGAGGGGAGTGATGGTGACATGACAAGAAACTGTCCTCAAAGCCCCCAGTCTCTGAGTCCCTGGACCCCGCTCCCCAGCTTCCCCCAGAAGCCTGCCCCACCCACTCTGTGGGAATAGCTCCCTGATTCCGTGTTGGTCCTTTCCCTCCACAACTGCAGCGGCCTGGTCCACGGGCTGCAGGCAGCAATTTCCTTTCCTGGGGCAGCCAGGACAAAGCCCTCTGTCCCCACCACCTTGGGTGTGTGCCGTTCTTGGTCACTTGTCCTCTCACAGGGCTAACCCTCCCGATGGGGTCCCACACACCTGACTGTCCCCTGCCCTGCCACTCCTGGGACAGGGCCTGACCCTGGGAACCCCCCTACCCCTTTCTCAGGGGGCTGTGTCAGGGGACAGGGCTCACTGACCCCCGGCCTCTTCTGGGGGATAGCTTGAAAGCCAGAAAGCTTGGAGACGGTCTCCAGGCGACCCCCGACTGTCCCTCTCCCTGAGTCCAGAGAGCCGCAATCACAGTCTCGGCAGCTCCTGTCACACTGTGCCACACCGCTGCCAATGACAGCCTGGAGGCCGGTACCCCTCCCCCACCACCTCTGCACAGACAGGCCCACGTGTGTCCCCAGACGCCTGAATCACTGCTGACGGCTTGGGACCTGGCGGCCGTGGGCTCCTGGGGAGCCACAGGGGAAGGGGGGTGGCGGCCACGTCACCTCCAAGGGAACACCTGCGGACATAAATAGGCAGTCAGCGAAGGCAGCGCAGCACAGTCCACAGAGCAGCATCGCTCACTGTGCCCACCTGCGCCAAGATGCCCGACACCATGCTGCCTGTCTGCTTCCTTGGCCTGCTGGCCTTCACCTCCGCTTGCTACTTCCAGAACTGCCCGAGGGGCGGCAAGAGGGCCATGTCCGACCTGGAGCTGAGACAGGTACAACTGTGGCCCGTCTCAGGGCTGCCGGGAAGGGGCAGAGCCCCAGGGCTGGCACCACAGTGCAGGGGCTAGGAAAGAGGGACGTTGCGGGAGAGGCAGGCTTTAGGGGAGCGCCCAGCAGAAGAAGGGAGGCTTGGCATGGCGGGGTAGAGGGGACCAGGCTGCCAGGCAGGCTAGGATAGGCTGTAGGGTGTCCTGGACACTGTCCCCATCCAGGCAAGGGATGCATGAAAGAAATGTTTCCCTAGTAACTGGGCTTGGGGCTGGATCCGGGAGAACCATGGGTGCCTCTCTTCCAGCACTGGCTGGAGCAGCGGAGGATCTGTCCCCCCTAGCATTCAAGGCCTTCCTCATCCAGCTCCCAGCCTCTCCAAGCCACAGGCTCCCCGGGCCCAATAATACAGAAGCTGGCCATTGCTCTGAGCTTGCCTGAGTGGGAGGTGTCACCCAAGCATCCTGTAAGGAAGTTCTGCTGGGTATCTAGCCCAATTCTCTCGTGCTGCATGTCCAATGGATTCCCCTTTATTCCATTTTCAGCAGAGCTGAAGGAAATCCAATCACTATGCTCAGTTCTGCCCAGGCTACAGGTGGCTCAATTTTGAGCTGTTGAACAAACTAGGGTGTGTCGGTGGGCAGCCCCCACAGACTCCCCTTCCCTCTGCTTGGTGCCTCACGCCCTCCTCGAGGGCTCAGGCCTCTGCCACCCACATGGTTAGTCCATAGGCAGGTGAGCAGAGGTCAGGGCCCCAGTGAGGTCTACCAGCCAGGAGTAGGGGAGTGGAGGGCAAGGCTGGAGAGCAGACAGCAAAGGGGAGGAAGGACCTGGTTGTGTTTTGGAGGGGGCGGGGCCCTCTCTGCATGGAGGGGTGCGGAGGGAGGTGCTAGAGATCCAGGTTGAGCCAAGGAGCAGGGGAAAAAGGTCTAGGTTGGGGGATGGTTGTGGGCAGCCGAGAGATGAGTGCAGACCACTGAGGCCCCAGAGCTGAGGAGGAAGCCCTCCCCCTTGCTGTAGCCCCTGAGAGACCCCTCCCTCAACGGAGCGGGGGGGATGCTGAGGGCTGTCACTGAGAGCCGGCCCTCAGTCACCTGAAAACCAAAGGAGTGTGGTCGATTTTGACTCCCCTCCTTTGACCGCTTCCGGGGCCAAAACAGCGCCAGAGCGAACCCGGTCCTCCGGGGCTCCTCTGCCGGCCCTTCCCCGCCCAGAGGGGCCCGGACTCCCCGCCCGCCTCGCGGGGTCCCCCGACTGAGCCCGGCTCGCCCACCCCGGCTTCCGGCTCACCCCTGCCCTCCCGCCAGTGCCTCCCCTGCGGCCCCGGGGGCAAAGGGCGCTGCTTCGGGCCCAGCATCTGCTGCGGGGACGAGCTGGGCTGCTTCGTGGGCACGGCCGAGGCGCTGCGCTGCCAGGAGGAGAACTACCTGCCGTCGCCCTGCCAGTCGGGCCAGAAGCCGTGCGGGAGCGGGGGCCGCTGCGCCGCCGCCGGCATCTGCTGCAACGACGGTGCGCGTCGGGGTGGCCTGGGGGCGGCGGGGTGGCCCGGGGCTGCCCAGGGCAGGCGGGGGTGGCGCCGGGCCGGGCGGGGCGGGCCGATCTGGGTCTGGTTCGGGGCGCCCGAGATGCGCCCACCCCCGGGGACGCCGCGCGCTCAGACCGTGCTCCCCGCAGAGAGCTGCGTGACGGAGCCCGAGTGTCGGGAGGGCGCCGGCTTCCGCCGCCGCGCCCGCGCCAGCGACCGGAGCAACGCGACCCAGCTGGACGGCCCGACCGGGGCCCTGCTGCTGCGGCTGGTGCAGCTGGCGGGGGCGCCCGAGCCTGCCGAGCCCGGCGTCTACTGAGCCCCCCGCCCCGCCCGCGCGCTCGCCCCGCTCGCCTTCCCAGCACGAAAAATAAACCTTTGTAAATGCACTGGCTGGTGTCTGTCTCCCTCTCTGGGGGTGGGGAGGGGAGTGGCGGGGAGGATGGGGCTCGGATACCCTCATCCCCCGCCCCAGCCAGTCCCAGGGATTTCGTGGGGGAAGAGGTCTTGGGCCAGCAGAGTTCTAGATGGAACTGGGGACCAGGCGACCTAGAGGGGTGAGGAGGGGAAGGGCCAGGACGAGAGTGGCCGTGGAGGGGCTGGGTCGGGGATCTTCCGGCAGAGGGATAGAAGTAAAGGCAGAGAGGGGGAAAGATGTGGGTGGACAAGACAGCAAGAGAGAGACAGATATAGCAGAACGATGGCGAGAGACATTGAGAGTGACAGAGAGAAGAGAGAGAGAAAGGTGGAAGGGGACGACAGCCAAGGAGTGACCAGGAGTTCCTGTCCCCATTTACATCCCAGGAGACTGAGGCACAAACAGCTTCAGGGACCCACCCAGGTCCCCAGATTCCCAGTTCACTGTCTACTTCATTCAAGGCTGTGCCTTGTGTGAGTGTGTATGTGTGGGGGGGCCGCAACATCACCCCAGAGCCAGCAGAGAGAGGGCCCCATGCTATCTGTCCGGGAGGAAACTAAGCTCCCCCCACTGGGGCCCCTCAGCGAGTGAGGGAGACAGAGCCCACTGAGAACCCAGCTACATGCCCCCCTGATCCAGCTACACAAACCACACACACACTCAGGCCAACACAGACGAGAGAACAATTGTTAGAGATGTGCTCTGTGATCCTTGACCACAGTCACAGATCTAGACCCTGAAATACACGTTCAGAAGCACAGACAGGGCTGGCTCGATGGCGCAAGCGGTTAAGTGCGCGGGCTCCGCTGCGGCCCGGGTTCCCTGTTCAGATCCGGGCGCGCACCGCTTGTCCCGCCATGCTGTGGCGGCGTCCCATGTAAAGTAGAGGAAGATGGGCATGGATGTTAGCCCAGGGCCATCTTCCTCAGCAAAAAGAGGAGGATTGGCAGATGTTAGCTCAGGGCTGATCTTCCTCACACACACACACAAAGCAGCACAGACACACCCAGAAAAACAGACACGACGATGGCCCGGCACATGTACACACTCGCACGTGTGCACACACACTAGGACCTTCCACCCTTCGACACGTGCAGCTCCAGGGCAGATGTCTGCTAGCATTTGGCTATTGCTCTTCTCTGTCCCTGTTTGTCCCCTCCATTCCATCTGTCCCTTTATCCCCTTTCCCCTCACTCCCCTCTCTTCCCCTGTCCCTCCAGCTCTTTGGCCTGCTCTTGCTTCTCTCCTTGTCCCCCTGCATCCCTCCCTTGCTTCTTCTGCCCGCTCACCCCTCCATTACCTCCCATCCTTCTCTCTCTGCCCGCTCTGTTCTCTGCTTCCTCTCCTTGGGATTTCTTGCTCCAGGTCTTGGAGCCACAAGAGGGTACATCTCCTGTGGAGTCCTCTGTTGATTTGGAGGCCAGAAGGGAGCACAGGTGGAGAGAAGTCACTTTGAGCTCTGACCCCAACACCCTGACTAGGGCAGAGCCTCGTGACTCAGTCTCAGTCAGCCCTGGCTGGGGTCTAGGCACCAAGCCAGGGTTGGGCTCTCTTCTGGTCTTAGAGCTCCACGATTCTCTCATCCCTGACCTGGTTCAGTGTCCAGCATGATTAAGACTAGTGGGTGTGTATGAGTGTGTGTGTGCGTGCGCGCGCACGCAGGAGCCCTGCCGGCTTTAATCCCTACCACAGCCTCCTGCCTCTGCCCTGGTGTGGCCCATTCAGGGCCAGTTCCCAGGTCTGAGAAGGGCTGGGGCAGGACCACACCAAACAGGAATTGAGTACGCCTTCCAGATGGAGGGAGGTGGGAAGGGGCAGCTGGTTTTTAAAAAATGGATCATAGTCCTGAATGTAAAATCTAAAACTATAAAACTTCTTGAGGAAAATATGGAGAAATTCTTTATGACTTCGAGTTATGTAAAGATATTTTAGTTCTGTCACCAAAAGCAAGATCCATAAAAGAAGAAATTTGACGGGCCAGCCCTGGTGGCCTAGTGGTTAAGTTTGATGCGCTCTGCTCTGGTGGCCCAGGTTTGGTTCCTGGGTGCAGACCTATGCCACTCATCTGTCAGTGGCCATGCAGTGGTGGCAGCTCATATACAAAAGCAAGAGGAAGATTGGCAGCTGATGTTAGCTCAGGGTGAATCTTCCTCAGCAAAAAAAAAAAAAAAGAAGAAGAAATTTGATACATTTGAAATTCATCAAAATTAAGAACTTCTGATCTTTAAAGGACTGTAAAGAGAATGAAAATGCAAGCCACCGACTGGGAGAAAAGATTTACAATCACATGGCTTATAAAGGACTTATGTCCAGAATATATAAAGACCTCTTGAAACTCAATAATAAGAAAACAACCCAACTTTTTAAATGGGCAAAAGATTTAAACAAATACTTCATCAAATAGGATATATAGATGGCAAATAAACACGAGTAAAGATGTTCAACATCATTAGTCATTAGGGAAATGCAAATTAAAACCACAGTGATAGATCCATTACGATGGCTTTTGTTTTAAGAAAAAGAGCTGATAGTATCAGGTGCTGACAAGGATATGGAGCAATTGGAACTTGCATATATTGTTGGTGAGGGTGCAAGATCTTTCAATCATTCTGGAAAACTGTTCAATAGTTTCTCGTAACGTTAAACTTAAAATTACCACTTAGGGCCGGCCGGTGGCGAAAGCGGTTAAGTGAGCGCGCTCCGCTGCGGTGGCCCGGGGTTCGCCGGTTCGGATCCCGGGTGCACACCAACGCACTTCTTGTCAAGCCATGCTTGACAAGACATGGCGGCGTCCCATATAAAGTGGAGGAAGATAGGCACGGATGTTAGCCCAGGGCCAGTCTTCCTCAGCAAAAAGAGGAGGATTGGCAGATAGCACAGGGCTGATCTCCTCACACACACACACAAAAAATTACCACTTAACCCAGCAATCCCATTAATAGGTTGTTGTCCAAGTGAAATGAATACCTACATTCACACAAAAACCTGTATGTGAGTGTTCACAGTGGCTCTCTTGGTAATCCCCAAAACTTTATAAGTTTTAAAAGATTAGAATTTGAACTACGATCCTTTTTTTTTTTTTTGGTGAGGAAGATCAGTTCTGAGCTAACATCCGTTGCCCATCTTCCTCTCTTTGCTGAGGAAGATTGTCCTTGAGCTAACATCTGTGCCCATCTTCCTTTATTTTGTATATGGGATGCCCCCACAGCATGGCTTGATGAGCAGTGTGTAGGTCCTCACCTGGGATCCGAACCTGCAAACCCCAGGCCACTGAAGTGGAGCGTGCAAACTTAACTGCTACACCTCCAGGCTGGCCCCATATGATCCATTTTAAGTTGATTTTTGTGTAGAGTGCAATTATGGATGGAAGTTCATTTTTTTGCATCTGGATATCCATTTGTCCCAGCGCTATTTGTTGAAACAACTGTTCTTTCTCCATTCAATTCTTTGTAACTTTCTCAAAATCATTTGACGACATGCCTGTGAGTCTATTTATGGACTCTCTGTCCTGTTCCACTGATCTACAGCTCTATCCTTTCTCCACTACCACCCTGTCTTGCATAGGGTAGCATTATAGTAAGTCTGGAAATCAGGTAGTCTGACTCTTTCAATTCTGTTCTTTTTCAAAATTGATTTGGCTATTTTAGTTCCTTTGCCATTGCATATAAATTTTAGAATCAACTTAATGATTTCTACCAAAAAAAATCCTTCTGGAAGTTTGATTGGAATTGCGTAGTGATAGAATTGTGGCCAAATTTCCCAGCTTCTTTTGCAGTTGTGTGTGTCATATGACCACGTTCTTCTTAATAACATGTGAGTAAAAGGCATAGTGAGCTTGGGGTCCTAAGATAACGGGTGTGTCTCCTCCACACTCGTTCCCTTCCCACCCGGTGGAATCCACAGCGGCCCAGCCTCAAGCTTCCAGGCAGTGACAAGGCCTAGGGGATAACCAAACTATGTGACAGAAGAAACCTGGGTTCCTAAATGACAGAGTGCAACAGTGCCAGAATGCTCATCTGAGGCTCATAGGAGAGAGGGAAATAAACATCTACCTTCTTTCAGCCCCTACAGTCTCCTTCCCATTTGGGTGTCTTTATTACAGCCGCCTCACCTTACCTTAACTAACCACAATCCCTGAATTCTGAAACAATTGAAAAGTGAAACTAAAGAACATGACATACGGAGACCAGAATACTACCTTTATTATTGATAGAGCTGATCTTAGAGAATGAAACTTAAATCTGCTGCCAAGTGGTCTTCACAAAGCTGAATAACAAGTTAGAGATGTTTACTGTCCCAGGCACAAGGGGCCTGGATCTTCACGGCACTTTCCTGTTGAGTTTCTGCACGTGCGATGTTGACAGCATGTGCTTCCTGGGATGACAGCCTGATCCCAAGAGGAATCCGAGAGGAAGGGGTGGGTTGTGCATACTCCTTTCCTCTCAAACTTCTAGCAAATCAGCTACTTCTTCATCTTCCGGGAAGAGTGTGAGCTCAAGGAAACCCCTCTATGTGGAAAGAAAGATGGGGAATGGGAAAGAAATATTCCTGATCTCTGCCCCGTGGAAATCATCTTTTACGATGCTGGAAAAACTGTTGGTATAATTCCACACCATTCCAGATTGAAAAACTACCCTAAACTTAGTAGGTATGGAAGATAAGCAGACTTGCTTAGTCCATGGATATAGACCCCTACAGAAAGTGGAAAACATTGCCCTGCAAACTTGTGCTGGAGGGCCTGGCTCATATAGTGTGACATAAAACTAAATCACAGCAATAAATGTCCACTGATGCAGTCGAAGTTTATAGTTTCCAGACTGGGGTGCTCTGTCCTAAAGCTCCCCACAGCCGTGAAGATCTCATCTCTGATGCTGCCCACAGTACTCAGGTACTCACACATATTCATTTTTATTTTACAAATCAGTATTATTTTGTAATCCATATGTCCTAATTTGCACCATTTTTATAATTTTTATTTATTTATTTTTCCCCCAGAGCCCCAGTAGATAGTTGTATGTCATAGCTGCACATCCTTCTAGTTGCTGTATGTGGGATGCGGCCTCAGCATGGCCAGAGAAGCGGTGCATCGGTGCGCGCCTGGGATCCGAACCCGGGCCGCCAGCAGCGGAGCGTATGCACTTAACCACTAAGCCACGGGGCCAGCCCTGCACCATTTTTAGCAAAGCAAATTTGAGGCATCTTTTCATATCAGGACAATGAGTTCTACCACAATCTTTTTGCTTTTTAGCTTTTATTATGAGAAATTTCAAATACACAAAAAAGTAGAGCCAATAGAAAAAGATCCCTCAGCTAACCCACCCCTGCCCCATTTAGCTTCATTATCAATGCGGGGTCACTTGGTTCATCTCTACCCCTACTCTCACCTCCCACCCCCAAATTATCTTGAAGTCAATCCCAGCCGTCATACTATTTCATCTGTGAACATTGCAGTGTGCCTCTCAAAAGATATGGACTCTTCTTAAAAACATGACCACAGATATTGTTATCACACACATGCAAACCCCAATCTCAAATTCAACAGTATATTATTATGGACCAGCCCCGTGGCTTAGCGGTTAAGTGCGCGCATTCAGCTGCTGGCGGCCGGGGTTCGGACCCAGGGTTGCACCGATGCACTGCTTCTCCGGCCACGCTGGGGCCGCGTCCCACATACAGCAACTAGAAGCATGTGCAGCTATGACATACAACTACCTACTGGGGCTTTGGGGGAAAAATAAATAAATAAATAAAAATTATAAAAAATATATTATTATCGTCAAATATTCAGGCATTATTCAAATTTCCCCACGTGTTCCATGAATACATTCTTTGCAATTCATTGATATCCGAGTCTGTCTTTTTTAAGGCACGAAAGAGTATAACATGGATCCTCAAGGTCCTTCTACCATCTTATATTCTTGAAGTTCCTGTAGGGAATGGCTTCTGATCTCTTTCTATTGTAATTCTCACAAGCAGGTGTAATCATCAGAGGACTTTACCACGTGTATGTCACCTAGCGTAGCCTTGCCTGTTTAGTTTCGCATTAAAATAATGTTATTTTGTAATAAATTACTTTCTTTTTCTCTACTTTATACTCCTGCTAGGACTAATTATATATTTTTGAAATTCTGTGTAGGTTGGCATATCATCCAGGAATTTCATTTCCGGGTAGTAAAGTGGGTTCACAAAGGGGGAACTACTAGTTACAAGAAGGGAGAGTTGGGAACCACTGCCCTAGACAAGCCCCAAGCGCTTTGGAGGTCCGAAGGGGTCATTCCAACGAGGACCAAAGGCAGTGGGAATGAGCAACGGAGAAGGAGAAGAGTGAAGAATGACAGCGAGCTCCGTCTGGCTGGTCAATGACGTCACTTGGCATGCATTTCCTCAGCAACTCTCCCAGCTCCTCCTCAGCTCATCCACAGGACCCGGCATGATGCCACCTCTGGGACGTCCCCAGGAAAACAGTAGTCAGTTGGACCCTGTGTTTTTGAGGCTGGAAAAAGAAAACACTGCCAGCCTTTGGATCCCAGGGAAAGAATGGGACAGTGGCAGATGCCAGAGGGGGTGAGGGGACCCTGAACTCTCTCCCAAGGCGGGGAAAGCTGGGCTTTCCTGTGCTCCGTGTTAGCCACTGGGGTTTGGAGGATACGCAGGGCACTCATGGCAGAGAGGGAGGCCCCAGGGGAGATCTCGGACTTCCTGCTGATGTGGCAGGTGGACAAGCTTGGAAAAGCACAAATCGTAACCACATGTCTCTAGTTGAGGAGCGTGGTTCCCTCTAGTTGCTTCCCCTTTCCGTCTGTGTGGTTTCCGAGGGACCACAGAACTTTGATGACTTTCCTCAGATACCCATTTACACGTGTCACATACTTTGCCACAGTTGACTTGAATAAGGCCCTTTGAATCGTCTCTCGTTCCTTCAGTGACTAACCCCCCAAGCCTCCCTCCCCAAATAGTGGGTCAGAGGAGGGACCTGCTCTCACAGCCTCGGCAAGAACCCCAGTCTAGGTTTCTGTTGGCCATTGGGGCTTTCAAAAGCCTCGTCTCTATTCTCTTCATACCTCTCAGTAATAATCTTTTCTTCATTTTAAAAAACTTTTATTCAAGTATAATATACACACAAAAGTGAACAAATCACATGAGTGCAGTTTGATGAATTTTCGTAAACGGAACACACCTGTTTTACCAGCTCTCAGGCCAAGAAACAGAATATGACCTGCACACCAGAAGCCCCCTGCGACCCCTGCCAGTCACTGGCCCACCCAACACCTCTAGCGCCATCGCTTAGTTTTGCCTGTTTTTGTAATCTATATAAAGAAAATCTTCCAGTCCTCTTTAGCATACTTTCTCTCTCTACTCTGTCTGTGGAAGCCACACACTGCTCGGGGGGTGGTGGGAGGCAGCTGAGTGCATTCCCATTGCTCTACAGTCCTCCTGATATTGGCTTAACACAAGATTGACGTAAGGGAAACCATATTGTATAAAAGAAGCCATATTGTAATTTTGAATGACCTCTAACTAACCCTGCTGGATATGCACCTTCCAGAAGACACACACGCTTTATGGATTTATGGCCCCTGCTTGCTTTATACCTCCCAGCTGCGATAAGATGATAACTTTTTCAAGTTCCCTAGGAATGTGATGACCCCCCAACAGAGATTCTATTCTGGTATCCATCATCGACAACAACTGAAAGATCTGGTGTGGCGACTCCCAGTCTGTAACATCAGAAGGTCAACATTCCTGGCAACCTTCTCTGTAGCCCGCTAGCCCTACATAACTTCTTCAAGATTTTGTACCCCTTTGAGATGGTTCTTTAGGATGCTAGTCCACCATCTTCCAATCAGCTAGCTCATCACTTAATAAAATGCCCTTTCCCTGCTGCCATCTTGCCTCTTGACAGATTGGCTTTTATCTTATGGTGAGCAGAGTGTGCCCTTTTCACAGTAACTCCAGGGCATGGGAAAGCCACAGAAATAACATTTTTTTTATTACTAACAGAGAGTGATGTGCTCCTGTTTTATTTGGAGTGGGAGTGTGGGCACGGATCTTGTGCAATTGCTTGCTCCACAGCAGGGGTAAGTGAATAGGTGCTTGTTCTGGGGGAGAGGGATTAGGCTTTTATTGACTCCGCAAATGATCTTTGACCCAGGGACAGGTGAGAAGTGTAGGCTGAGGGAGTCTCTCTGTTTGTTCGTGTCATTTGAGTTTTGTGGTCATTTCTGTCCTGCAGGGACATCCCTGTCCTGCAGGGTCCCCAACACTGCCACGTTCATTTACTGCATAGGCAGGAGCCGCGCTGCTGGGTTCAACCCAGCCCTGGGGACCCAGGGCCTCCTTGGCAGGACAATGAGCAACAGGCACAGGTGGTGCTGGTCCTCAAGCCCCCCTCCCCAGCTTGGCCACCTCTTCTGAGATACCAGTGGCCTCCTGTGGCCTGAGAGCCCAGCACCTGGGAAACACACAGGCCTTCAGCTGCCCCAGCCAAGCTCTCCTCCCCCAAGCCAGCCCTCACTCGGCTCAAGCCTCCTTCCAGATGTCAGGAAGTCATTCACTCTCCTCTGACCGCCTCCCTTTCTGTTTCCCTGTCAGATCCTTAGCTCTCTCGCTTTGGGCCTTTGAAAGTTCCTCTCAAATCCAGCCTGCTGTCGCCCCCAGCTCTGTTTGGAGCGGGAAGCTGGGGGCTGTTTCCATTTCCCTCGAAGCCAGACTTCTTGCCCCCTCCTTCCTCCACTCCCTAGAGGATTGCTGGGAGGGAACAGCACGCCCTCCCTCCCCAGGGCAGCGGGACCCGACGCTGCTCCCCTCGGCCGGCGCCGAATTCCTGCTCTGAATCGCCCAGAGCCGGGACGCAGGCCCAGGCCGGCGCGATCTTCGACACCCGCCCCACAGTGCCCTCCCCTTCCAGTTCTGACACTTAGACGAGAGTCGAGTTAGAGGGGGGGAAATCTGCTTTATTTTATTTTCATTATTTCTGGGGGTGGCTATGGAAGGGGCGAAGGGTGCGCTCCGACAGTGTCCGGGGCCGATCCGGCTCAGCGCTGGGAGAAGGCGGCCTCGGGGTCGCAGGCGGGATCCGTGCGGCAGCCGTCTGGAAGGGGTCGCCGGGTCAGGGGCCGCCCCGCCCCGCCCCGCCCGGCCCCCATCCGCGCCCCGACCCCGTCCCCTGCCCCGGCTCACCCGGGCTGCAGCAGATGCCGGCGGCGGCGCAGCGGCCCCCGCTCCCGCACGGCTTCTGGCCCGACTGGCAGGGCGACGGCAGGTAGTTCTCCTCCTGGCAGCGCAGCGCCTCGGCCGTGCCCACGAAGCAGCCCAGCTCGTCCCCGCAGCAGATGCTGGGCCCGAAGCAGCGCCCTTTGCCCCCGGGGCCGCAGGGGAGGCACTGGCGGGAGGGCAGGGGTGAGCCGGAAGCCGGGGTGGGCGAGCCGGGCTCAGTCGGGGGACCCCGCGAGGCGGGCGGGGAGTCCGGGCCCCTCTGGGCGGGGAAGGGCCGGCAGAGGAGCCCCGGAGGACCGGGTTCGCTCTGGCGCTGTTTTGGCCCCGGAAGCGGTCAAAGGAGGGGAGTCAAAATCGACCACACTCCTTTGGTTCCCAGGCGGCCCGGCGCGGGGTCAGCGCGGGGAGGGAGCGGCCGGGGCGACCCTGTGCCGCGGGGCCCTTCGCTCTGGCGCGGGGGACAGGGCTGCGGCGCTCACCTGGCGCACGTCGAGGTCCCTCGCGGCCCTCTTGCCGCCCAGGGGGCAGTTCTGGATGTAGCAGGCGGAGGTCAGCGCCAGGAGGCCGAGCAGGCAGCAGGCGAGGCTGGGTCCGGCCATGGTGCGGGCGCGCTGGGTCCGGGTCCGGTGACTGCGGCCGTCTCCCCGGCCCGGCCTTTTTATGCCTGAGGGCCGCGCGGGCGGAGCGCTGTCTAAGAGGGCTGCCGCATGGCTGGTCACAGCGGGTCGCTGCGGGTCAGGCCCTGCGCGCCCTCATTTGCGGGGGCCAGGCCGGCAGGGTCAAGGTCACCGCGTCAGCTAAGGGCTAATGGACCGAGTGATGATACGGAGTGCTGCGCGGAGAAAGGGAGCGGGTGCGGTGGCCTGGGACCCTAGAGTGGGACCGGGAGTATGGGAGTATGGGGGGTGGGGTGCGGCCCACCCAAGGACTATATGGCCCATTCCCAGTACCTAGCAATGGGGGCGAAGGGGAACAGGGTGGTACTCGGGCCTCTCCAGGCCAGAAGAGGCTCTGGCAGGACTTTCATCTCTGGGCCTCTTGGCCGGCCTCTTGCTTGCAGCCTTGTCCTCTCTGTTAGGAAGGTGTCCTCTTTCTGAACGTAAATTTCCTGGAACCCATCCCCCACTCCCACTCCCCACACCGACACCACTTCCCTGCACCTGGGCCTTGGATGGGTAAGATCTTTATTTTCTCTAACTTCTAACTGAAATTCAGCCTTTCCTTCAACTATGAGGTAGGCAACAAACCACAGTGGAATTTGCAATACCCGTGGCTTTGTCACAAGTCAAAGTGACAGATATCCTCCTGTCACATTACAGCTATTGCAAATGTCTCTCAACATTGTTTAGACTCATCATCACTTTGACATCATGGCATTTGTTGGACCTGCCACTGGATCTTGTTATCTAATGCTTTAAATAAAGAGGCACATTTGTGACTATATCAAGAATTTGTTTCAACATTTTGATACCTGAATATAAATATAATTGGTGATGGGCCAGCCCCGTGGCTTAGCAGTTAAGTGTGCACACTCTGCTACTGGCGGCCCGGGTTCGGATCCCTGGCGCAACACCGATGCATGCTTCTCCGCGTCCCACATACAGCAACTAGAAGGATGTGCAGCTATGACATACGACTATCTACTGGGGCTTTGGGGGAAAAATAAATAAAATTATTAAAAATAATAATAATAAATAAATAAATATAATTCGTTTCTTTTGTAATCCCATGTCTTTTGTTTTATGCGTTTAAAAACAGAGTGCTGCTTTTTTTTGCATTCTTAATATAACTCAAAATGAAAATAATTAAAAATAAAAGAGAGACAGACTGCCTCAGTGGAAGGGGTTCTCAGTGTCATAAACAGGGAGATGCTCAGCACGGCTCCTCCTTCCAGAAGGGCCTTGCTACCCAGCTGCTAGGAGTGTGGTCAGCAGACGGCCTTCAGCTGGTAGCCCATCCAGAGCCTGCCTCAGCTGCAGAGAGCCATCTGGCCCAAGGTCACACCCTTCCCTGGTGGCCCACATCCAATGACTGGTCCATTTTGGCCCAATGCTGGACAACTCAGAAGGCCTATTTCAGCTCTGGACCTCCCTGTGGGGTCACCTGAGGTCTGCATGGAAGTTCTTCCTCTGCCCAATCCTGTCTTGGCCCACTCCCTTCCACAGGTGTAGGTCCCAAAGGCCCTTGGTAATAAACACCCTGCATGTTAAACTCCAGCTCAGTCTGCTCCCTAGGGAACCCAATCTGCAGTAGCATGGAGGAAATGAAGACAATGTCTCAAAGAACAGACTCAGCAGGGCCAGTGCCTCAATGTCACCCCCAGGAGAGGAGGCTGGGACGGCCCCAAGCCTCTCCTGCACGCTTGTTGACCCTCTTCGAGGAGGGTGCTGAGACCACAGGGGCCGTCCAGGTCACAGAGCCCGGCTGACCCTGAGTCACTGGTGTGAGCTGCCCAGCATTGAGGAGCTGGTCGGGCCGACCTGGATTACCAGTCGGCAGCTGTTCTTGTTTCTCACCCAAATCAGCTCATTGGCATTGCCAGGCCAGAAGGCTGAGGGCTTGACCCTAGCAGCATCCCAGAAAGGCCTCCCACCTGCCTGTGGGCACACTGACCTCACCCAAGTTAACACATGCACATAAATTACTTAGCATAATGGCCCCACAGGGCCTGCGTTGCTTCATCTGTTCACCAACAACTCATCTGAAGATGCCCTGGGTCCCCATATAGGTGCTTGGAAACACTGTGAACCAAATAGACAAAACTCCCTGCGCCCAGGGGCTTGTGTTCTAGAGGAGGGGGAGGCGTTTGATTTTAGTAGGTTAGGAGGTAGTAAGTGCTATGGAGAAAAAGGCGGGGCACCTTGCAATTTTCCTTAGGGTGCTCAGAGGAGGCTCTGTGGAGACAACCTCTGACACTCGAAGGAGGTAAGGGAAGAGGCCATGTGGATATCTAGGGTGGACTTGTTTTCTGTTGTTGTGTAACAAATCACTACAAATTTAGCAGCTTAAAACAACACCCACTTCTTATCCACAGTGTCTGGGCACGGCTCAGCTGGGTCCTCTGCTCATGGTCTCCCAGGGCTGCAGTCAAGATGTCAGCCAGGATGCATTCCATTCTGGAGCCCGGGGAATGGTTGACAGGATTCATTTCCTTGCAGCTCTAGAACCCATGGTGGCTTGCTTCTTCAAGGCCAGCAGCAGAGAGAAAGAGTCTCTGGCGCTTCAAGTCCGTGAGCGCAGGGAAGCCTCTTTTAAAGGGCTCACCTGATTAGGCCAGGCCCATCAGGATCACAATCCTTTGAACTCAAAGTTAAACTGATTAATTAGGGTAAGTGGGGCCTTAGTTGGGGACCTGCAAAATCCCTTCCCCTTTACCATTTAACATAGTATAATCCTGGGAGTGATACCCCCTCACTTTGGCCATATTCTTCTATTGATTAGAAGAAAGTTATAGGTCCTACACCCACATGCAATAGGAGATTACACAAAGGTGTGGATACCAGCGGCAGAATCACAGGGACCATTTTAGAATTCTGCCTACTATGGAGGGGAGCATTCTAGGCAGGGGAAGGAGAGAATGAAAAGGTCCTGAGGTGGGAAGGTGTGTGGCATGTTCAAGGAACAGCAAGGAGGCCAGTAGGGCTGGAGCAGAGAGACTGAAGTCCTGCGGTCGGAACGGTAACATGGGACTGGGCCCTATAGCGCCAAATGAAATGGGGAGCCAAAGGGGGTTCTGAGCGGAGGAAGGAGCAGCGTGATTGGATTTCCATGTTATGAGGACAACTTTAGATGTTTTCTTGTGAAAAGGCTGTGGGGCAAAGGTGGAAGCACGGAAGACCTAAGGAAGCTCCTGCAGAAATTCCTGCGAGGGATGAGGGCGGGCTGGAGCGAGGTGGGGGGGACGCGTGGGGGAGAAGTCATCCGATTCTGGGTGTATTTAGAAGGAAGCGCCAAATAGGGTTTGCTGATGGGTTGGACACGGGTGAGAGAGAAAAAGAGGATTCAAAGATGGTTCCAAGGCTTTTGGCCTGAGCAATGGGAAGGACAGAGCTGCCATCAGTAAGCAAGGACTGGGGTGGGTGGGGACAGAGGATGTCTGACATGCGCAAGTCACCTTGTCTACCTGACTACTGACAGCCACCTCTGCAGTGGGTCCTTTTGGTGAGCTTCTTAAAGGGACACAATATTCTCCCACTTTAGGTCCATTCCAAGAGGTCCATCCACATACTCTTCCACAAGCCTCCATGTTACCATCCTCCCATCATATTCCTGCTAAGTCCCAAGTCCCTTGTCATGCAGACATCAGGTTCAAAGTGGTTGCATTGTAATGTTTCAAGCACTGCCAGCTGGAGAAATTCATCTCCTTACTATACTTCAGGGCCGCTCATGAGCAGGAGAGCAACAGCACAGCCATCTGTCATCTGGATATGAGCTGTCTGAAAACTGGCCTCCATTTTTCCTCTTTGGTCAACTGGATATATAAGACTCCCTGTGAGATCACAAATATGAGTTGAGGAAGGAGCATGAGTTCAGAAAGAGTCCATCTGCCCATGCTCCTTGTCGACCCACAGCTGACCACACATGCATGAACAAGCCCCACCAAGAGCAGCAGAATTATCCAGCTGACCTGTAGACTCATGAGCAGCAGTAAGTATTGATGGTTTCAGACCACCAAGGTTTGGGGTGGTGTGTTATACAGAATGAGCTAACTGATACCCACCTGGAGTCCCAACATTAGGCAATCTCTAACAGGGCTGGGAGACAAGGAAAGTGCCGTTTTTCAAAAGGAGCTATGACTTGTCAAAAAGGATCTTTGCTTTGTTCCAAAACCCTATGGACTTCTGATGTGAGATCCCACCTCAGTTTGCCACAGGCTCCCCCAGCAGTCTGATCAGCTGTGGACATCCTGAGCATGAGTGGACCCGCTGGATCATAAGGCCTAAAAGGCGGAGCTGTCTGCCTTGCAGCGGGATCTCCTGTGGTGTCCTCTTGCCCTGGGTGACCCTCAAAGCCAACAGCCCTTCTGGTTCTGGTAAATGGGTCAGAGCAGCATGTTCAAATGTGGCCACTGGGGACTCCAAATCCAGAGGTCCACCACGCATTGCATCTTTTTCAGGGATAAAGGGTGCAAGGTTTAGCAACTTGTCCATCATTCTTTGGAGGTAGAAAGGCCTTTTATTTTGCTATTAAAGACCATCTGTTTTGCTATTCCTATAAGAGCCACACACATATTTACGTAAGAGAGGGCATTCATAAGATGGCCTCTCTACTTTCCCGGCCAACAAATTTATGTGGTCACTTCTCACTATGTCATCTTGTCCTTCCGATGGGAAATATTTCTCCTTCACTTTTATTTATCAGAGTAAAATTTACATAAGGTGTACAAATCTTAAGTGTACAGCTCAATGGATTTTTACCTATTTATACACTGTGTAATACACCACAATGATCGGCACCCTAGGAGACTCCCTCCCACTCTCTCCTGGTCAGTACCCTCTCAGAGACAGCCTCTACTCCAATACCTGTCACAACAGCTTAGTTTTGCTTGTTTTTGAGCTTCGTGTAGATTAATTGTAGAGCATGTGCTCTTATATGTCTGGCTTTCTTGCTCTGCAGAATCTCATTGAGATCCACCCATGCTGATGAACACAGGAGTGGTCCATTTCTTTTTTATTGCTGAGTATTCTTCAGTTGTAAGGATATACTACAATGTGTTTATCCATTATTCTGTTGATGGACGTTTGGCTTGTTTCCAGTTTTTAGGTATTATGAATAAAGCTTCTATGAACATTCTTCTACTTGTCTTTTGGTGGACATAAGCATCATTTGTCTTGGGTATATATCTACGAATGGAATTCCCAGACTCAAGAATTTTGGTGTGTTTACTTTTCCCACCAGCACAGTGTGAGAATTCCCTTTCATTTTTGATAGGAAATCCCAAGATGCCCCAGACCGTGCATTCCCAGAAATTTCATTGACATGGCAAGCCTCTGTGTTTTCATGGATTTATCTCCACCCTCCAACACACTTATATGTATAAAGGCATGATGTTACTCCCTGCTTCCTAGGTCTTATTTATCTCCTGACCACCATGAGCTTCAGCTCTGATCCGTGGACCACAGTGGAAATCTGGGTCCCTGGGGATTAGTTTATCCAGTAATTCCAGGAAGGTCTGGGTATTTTTCTTTCCCCATTCCAGTTACACAGGTCACAGGTCTCTTTGGCAAATGCTAGGAGGCAGATTTATAGTAAAATATATAATGTTATTGCAGGGTTCTTCCTTCATCTGGTCTCTCTTTCATCCAAGTGGCTCTGGGTCTGTGAACCAAAACAGAGGTCTGGTAGCTGGGTAAGAGACTAGGGTGCTTTGTTGTGGTGGCTCAGGTTAGGCCCCGATTCAACACAGATAGAGTATTTTTGGTCACATAGAACAAGTGGGACTTTAATGGGTTTCCTGATTATTTCAGTCCTGTGAGACCCATCACCAGTTAGTACCTCCCAAAGATCTCTGTGGGTTAAACCATTCTTCTTAGCACAGCATATATATTCAACAAAGGGCTCATAGTCAAAATCTAAAATGAGCTCCTAAAAATTAATTAATAAAGACAAATGAGCCAGAAGAAAATCACAAAAGAAGCTATACAATTGTCCAATAAAAATGAAAAGGTACTCATACCATTAGTTATTGAGGAAATTTATATTAAAATCACAATGAGAGGGCTGGCCTGGTGGCGTAGCGGTTAAGTGCACGCGTTCTGCTTCGGCAGCCTGGGGTTCGCGGGTTCAGATCCCGGGCGCATACAGATGCACCGCTTGTCAAGCCATTCTGTGGCAGTGTGCCATATAAAGTAGAGGAAGATGGGCACAGACGTTAGCCCAGGGCCAATCTTCCTCAGCAAAAAGAGGAGGACTGACATCGGATGTTAGCTCAGGGCTAATCTTCCTCACCAAAAAAAAAAAAAAAATCACAATGAGATACACACCCTCTAGAATAGCTAAAATTAAAAAGGCTGGCATTACCAAGGGAACACAGAACAGTGGGAACCTTCACACCCTGCCGGAGGGAGTGTAAATTGGTATAACTACTTGGGAAACCTGCTTGGCAGTATGACTAGAGCTGAACATACACACACACCATATGATCTAGCAATTCCACTCCAGAAATACACACAGATGAATATCAAAAGACATATCCAAGGACGTTTATCATAGTGGCACTATTTGTAATAGCCCCAAACTGGAAATAACCCAGATGTCCATCAATAGTAAAATGGAATAAATATATTTATACAATAGAATACCATCAAGCAATGAAAATGAACAAACTACTGCTATATGTGAAAACATCTCACAGGCATTATGTCAAGTGAAAGAATGTGTGTGAATGGAAATGTTTGATTTCATTTATTTGAGGTTCAAAAGAGGCATACTCAATCTATTGTGTTAGAAGTGAGAGGAGAGTGGCTGCTGTTGGGAGGTATTGACTGGGAAAGGCATGAGAAGTGCTGCTATTTCTTGAACTGGTGTTGATGTCACAGTATATTTACTCTGTGAAAATTAGCTAAATATTTAAAATTTGTGCACTTTTATGTATATATGTTATACTTCAATTAAAAGGTTTAAAATAAAAAAAGAAGAGTTTCTTGTTCTGCAGAAGATGGAACAAACATATTTCACTCTGTCTCTCTCATTGAATGCAAGTATAAATTTTGAATAAAATACATGGAGTGGCTACATGAGGACTCTGAAATGCAAATGGAGCAGGCAGATAGGGCAAGGAGACTGGAATTTGAAGTTCTATGGAACTGGCGATGAGTTGACCATTTTTTTCCCCTCTGGTATTGCTCAGCCAGAACTCAAAGCGTGCACCAGGAGTGGACAGAAATTACTCCAAGAGAAGTCCTTTCTTTCTGGTCTGAGGGGTGGGAAAAGTGTCTCCTAAAGCTCAGAGAGAGAGGAGAAGTCCCCCTTCCACTGCAGACATCAGGCAATGCTGCTGTGGCAGCAGAAATGGTGGCAAAGATGGCAGCAAAGCAAAGGCAGTGGCACCCAACAGTCACCTAAGCCTCTGAGGGAGGGGAATGCTTTCTCTCTGACCAAAGAGCTACAGTCCCCAGAGCATGAGGTGACTCTCCATTGCTTTTTATCTTTCTCTATCCTTCCACCATTTGGCTCTGGACACAGACATAGCCACGTGAAGTGTGTGGCCTAACAGGGAAAGTAAAACTCCAGCTTTCTGACCAGAGGACTAGGAAGGAAGGCCCCTAGAAGCCAGAAAGTGTCAGGGAGACTGTTCAGAGTAGGAAAATGAAGGGAGCAAATGCATAAAGTTGGGTATGAACTCCTGGGTTCCTTGCCAAGCTGCACAGGCAGAAGTGACCCTAAACAGTGCACCATAGGCTTTAGAATTCAGCTACAGGGTAGACCACAGTGCAAATCCCAGACTAGCCACTCCGTGGCACGCATGAGGGATCAATCCAAATAGCACTACAAATGCTTTGAAAACTGAACTAACATTAGAACTAGAGCTCACAGAAGACAGGTCAGAATTTGTGGCCTGAACCTAACCTGAGCAATTGTTTGCTAAAACAAAAAAATACATAAAAACTCTCCTTAGGATTTAAACAAGACCTAGGTCTCATAATATAATATTCAAAATGTCCAAGATACAATCCAAAATTATTTGGTCCATGAAGAATCAGGAAAATCTCAACTGGCAATGGAAAAGACAATCAACAGATACCAACAACAAAATGACACAAATGTTGGAATTATCAGACAAAGAAACTAAAAGAGCTATTATAACCATGATCTACAAAGTAAAGGTGAACACTCTTGAAATGAATGGCAAGATGGCGTCTCAGGAAAGAAATAGAAGACATAAAGAAATGGAAAATTTAGAACTGAAAAATGCAATAACAACAAAACTCTATGGGCCTAGTAGCAGAATAGAGATAGCAGAGGAATAAATAAATAAGCTTGAAGATAGATCAATAGAAATTATTGTGGAAATTAATAAACAGAAACTTCATTAAGTTGGGAGGCCAAAATGGGGAGCTCTCATGCTCTACACTGATAGCAGAGCCCAACAGAAAGAAAGAAGTCTTCCTCATCTTGACTGGCAAGAAGCTCAGCCAATGAGAGACTGTCACAACTCAGCCAATGAAAAGTCACTACACATAGAACTCTTGATTCCTTCAATGGACTCTTTGTTTACAATTGCCCTCTCCTCTATAAAAGAGTTTCTCTCCCCTTTGCTGCCAGGGGACTTGCACATGGCTTGCCATGGGTGCAGACTCCCAACTGCAATTCTTTGCTGATCCTAAATAATCCATTTTTGCTGGAGAAATAACTGACTGTCTATTTAAGGTCAACATTATCTAGTCCAAACAACAGAGAGAAAACAGATTGAAGAAAATGTTTATAGAGCCTCAGAGACCTGTGGTATAATAATGAAGTATCTAGTATTTGTTTCATCAGAGTCCCAGGAGGAAAGGAGAAGAAGCACAGAGCAGGAAAAATATTTGAAGAAATAATAGCTGGAAATTTCCTAAATTTGGTGAAGGACATAAACTCACAGATTCAAGAAGGTCAGTAAACCTCAAACAGGATAAAGTCAAAGAAATTCATGCCCAGACCAGTCATAATAACAGTGCTAAATACTAAGGCAAACAAAAAGTTTTGAAAGCTGCCAAAGAAAAACCACCCATTACTTAATTGGGGAAAAACAATTTGTATGATTGTGGATTTCTCATCAGGAACCATGGAGACCGGAAGGAGGTGCAACAACTTTTTAAAGTACTGAAACAAAAGAACCCTTAACGCTGAAATCTATTCCAGTTACAATATCCTTCAGGAAAGAAGATAAAAGAAAGATATTCTCAGTGAGGGAAAACCAAGAGAATACATTTCCTGCTCTAAAATAATTGCTAAAGAATGTTTTGCCAGTAGAGAAAATGATACCAGAGGGAAACTTGAAACATCAGGAATGAAGGAAAAGCCACAGTTTAACATTGTCTAATGGGGTTTTAAAGTATGTAGATCTAACAGTAAGACAACTACAACATAAAGAGGGTAAAGGAATCTTTATTGTGGTAAGGTTTCCATTTGAAGTGGTAAAATGTTGATTCTAAGAGGACTGTGAAAAATTAAGTATGCATATTGTAATCTGTAGAGTGAACAGTAAATAAAACTATACAAAGATGTAGTCAAATCACAATAGATTAATTAAAATGGAATATGAAAAAAAAATGTCCAAATAACTCAAAGGCAGAAGAAGTAGGTAAATAGAGGGACAAAAACCCGAGGCAACAAACAGGAAAAAAAAAGGATATCCCTAAATCCAAAATATCAAAAAATACATTAAATGTAAATGGCCTAAGGACACCAATTAAAAGACAAAGATTTTCAGAAGGGATTGGAAAAAAAAAACGTAATCCAACTATATGCTGTCTACAAGAAACTCACTTGAAATATAATGATTCAGGTAGATGAAAAAGTAAATGGATAGACTTCTAGTTTTAGCTCTAACACGTAAAGAGCTTGGAAGTCATCACTCCCATCCTTACAACGAGAAAACAGTTGAATAAACGGAAAATTAATAACTTTTCTTAGACCCATCAGAGAACTGAGGTCAGAGGGAAAACTGCCACCCTGGAAATTAGAGACCTGTGAATATACACAATCAGAGCCAAAATCAGCTTACTGGGGAGTAGAAGCCACCGGAGTCAGCAACTTGTAGGAACACTTAAATGATAATTGACTAATTGCTGGAGATTGAGTATGGACTAGCTTGAGAGTTAAAAAATCCTAGGGGTCCAGTCTTGGGGGGTTCCCTTACAGTTTTGTGGGTTTTGCCTCCAGAAACACAATCAGATTCTCATAGTGAAGATTGGAGAAAAAATCCAGTAACCATTTTGAAATATACCCAGAGCACTGTCTGTAACAAAGTCCTGCCCTCAAGGGAAACTACTTTATCAGAGCCTTATCTGACCTGGGGGAAGGGAAATTAGACAATTCCAGCCCCCTTTAGCCTTCCTTTCTTACATAAGGGGAGAAAAAAAGAAAGGCTAAAATAGGCCTCTGAAGGTCACAGCCCAGGGATACAGGCCCATTTAAAAAAAAAGACAATTGGGCCGGCCCCGTGGCTTGGCGGTTAAGTGCGCGCGCTCTGATGCTGGCGGCCCGGGTTCGGATCCCGGGAGCGCCCCGAGGCACCACTTCTCCGTCCAACGCGAGGCCGAGTCCCACGTACAGCAACTAGAAGGATGTGAACCTATGACGTACAACTATCTACTGGGGCTTTGGGGGGAAGAACTGAATAAATAAAAATCTTTAAAAAAAAATAAAAATAAAATAAAAAAATAAAAAAAAAGACAACAAAAAACCTAAGATTTAATCATTAGATTATAGAATGCTTCCTCCCTCCACACTTTACCACTACACGAATAGGGCTCCAAAATAATAACAGTGGATTACAATTGAGAGAGCTGCAAGACACAGACTCTGTTTAAGAAGGAATCCTCAGGGCCAGCCCCGTGGCGGAGCGGTTAAGTGCGCATGCTCCGCTGCTGGCCTGGGTTCGGATCCCAGGCGCGCACCCATGCACTGCTTGTCAGGCCATGCTGTGGCAGCATCCCATATAAAGTGGAGGAAGATGGGCACAGATGTTAGCCCAGGGCCAGTCTTCCTCAGCAAAAAAAGAGGAGGATTGGCAGATGTTAGCACAGGGCTGATCTCCTCACAAAAAAAAAAATACAGATTCTTTTCAAAAGCACATGAGGGCCGGCCCCATGTCTTAGCGGTTAAGTGCTCATGCTCCCCTATTGGCGACCTGGTTCGGATCCCGGGCGCACACCACCGCACTGCTTCTCCAGCCATGCTGAGGCGGCCCCACATACAGCAACTGGAAGGATGTGCAACTATGACATACAACTATCTACTGGGGCTTTGGGGAAAAAAAAAGGAGGAGGATTGGCAACAGATGTTAGCTCGGAGCCGGTCTTCCTCAGCAAAAAGCAGAGGATTAGCATGGATGTTAGCTCAGGGCTGATCTTCCTCACACACACACACACAAAAAAGCACATAAAACATATTCACCAAAAGACTATATTATGGGTCATAAAACAATATCTAACTGATAAAACAATATCACAATTCTAATCAAAATTCCAGCAGGAATTTTTGTAGATACAGACAACCTGAATCTAAAATTTAAATGGAAAGGCAAAGGAACCAGAATAGCCAAAACAATTTTGTAAAAGAAGAATAAAGTTGGAGGAAACATACTACTTGATTTTAAGAATTACCATAAAGTTACACATCAAGACACATAGATCAGTAGAACAGAATAGAGAATCTAAAAATAGACCCACAAAAGTACAGACAAATGATTTTTAAAATACTGTATTTTGGGCCGGCCCCGTGGCGTAGCGGTTAAGTGTGCACACTCCACTACTGGCGGCGCGGGTTCGGATCCCGGGCGCGCACCGATGCACCGCTTCTCCAGCCATGCTGAGGCCGCGTCCCACATACAGCAACTAGAAGGATGTGCAGCTATGACATACAACTATCTACTGGGGCTTTGGGGAAAAAAAAAATAAATAAATAAAATTATTTAAAAATAAAATAAAATAAAATACTGTATTTTGAAATATTTAAAGACTCACAAAAATTGCAAAAATAGCACAGAGATTTACTTTATACCTTTTACCCAGATTCCCCCAAGATCTCCTACTGATAGCAGTTTACACAACCATAGTACATTGTCAAACCAAGAAACTGACAAGGTCAATTGATTTTTGACAAAGGTTCAAAGGAGAAAAGCTAGTCTTTTGAACAAATGGTTTGAGAACTACTAGACATCATATGTAAAATAATGACCCTTGACTTAAACTTTAAACCTTATACAAAAATTAACTGACATGGATTGTAGATCTAAATGTAGACTATAAGACTATCAAACTTTTAGAAGAAATAGCAGGAAAAAAATCTTTATTACCTGTGATTAGGTAATGAGTTCTTAGATATGACGTCAAAAGCATGATCCATAAAAGAAAAAAAAAGGATAATCTAGGCTTCATCAACATTTAAAAATTCAAATAAAAATCACAATGAGATATTATCTCACATCCATCAGGATGTCTACTATGAAAACCAACCAAACAGACAAACAAAAATAGAAAATAACAAGTGTCGGTGAGGCTGTAGAGAAACTGGAAACCTTGTGCACCGTTGGTGGGAATGTAAAATGGTGCAGTTGCCACGGAAAACAGTATAGTGATTCTTCAAAAAATCAAAAATAGGGGCCGGCCCAGTGACGCAGTGGTTAAATGCGTGCGCTCCGCTTCGGCGGCCCAGGGTTTGCAGGTTTGGATCCCGGGCATGCACCAACGCATGGCCGCTTGTCAAGCCATGTTGTGGTGGTGTCCCATATAAAATAGAGGAAGACGGACATGGATGTTAGCTCAGGGCCAGTCTTCCTCAGCAAAAAAAGAGGAAGACTGGCATTGGATGTTAGCTCAGGGCTGATCTTCCTCACACCCACAAAAAATTAAAAATTAAATTCTCACATGATCCAGCAATTCTACTTCTGGGTATATATCCAAAAGAATTGAAAGCATGGTCCTAAAGAGATATTTGTATCCTCGTATTCATAGCAACATTATTCACAAAGGCCGAAAGGTGGAAGCAACCCAAGTGTCCATTGATGGATGAATGGATAAACAAAATGTGGTATATACATACAGAGGAATATTATTCAGCCTTAAAAAGGATTACGACATGGATAAACCTGGAAGATATCATGCTAAGTCAAAAAGCCAGTCACAAAAGACAAATACTGTATGATTCCACTTGTATGAGATATCTAGATTAGCAAATTCATAGAGAGTGGTAGTTGCGGTGGGGGGGGGATGGGAAGTTGTTTGATTTCTGTGGTAGATAATGGCGTTATGGTTATTTTAGAAAATTACCTTGTTCTGAAAAGATATACGTTTAAGTGTTCAGAGATAAAGTGAAGCACCATGATGTCTGCAACTTTCCAATGAGTGACAGAGACTGAAACTGCAAATGCACAGGGGGCAACGGATTTAAGAGACAGCGCGGTTTTAGAGGAGACAGACTGGGAGAACAACGACTACCTAGGTTCCTAATAACCTTCCTTCATTTAAAAATAATGCAGTCAAAATTTACCAATCTTATCTTTTACAGTTTTATGTTTTTGAGGGCCTTGTCACTATCTTGATGAGACTGTCCTCTGCTGGAAATAAGGGGAGCTGCAGGGCAGATCTTGGCCTCCTCCAGTTCATTCCCAGTTTGACTGTATTTGGCACATAATTCTTCTTAGTCGACGGTACGAATTTGCGGCCATTCTCTAGCTTCATTAAAAATAATAATAACAGGGCCGGCCCCGTGGCTTAGCGATTAAGTGCACGCGCTCTGCTACTGGCGGCCGGGGTTCGGATCCCGGGCGCGCACCGACGCACCGCTTCTCCAGCCATGCTGAGGCCGCGTCCCACATACAGCAACTAGAAGGATGTGCAACTATGGCATACAACTATCTACTGGGGCTTTGGGGAGAGAAAAAAAAGGAGGAGGATTGGCAATAGATGTTAGCTCAGAGCCGGTCTTCCTCAGCAAAAAGAGGAGGATTAGCACGGGTGTTAGCTCAGGGCTGATCTTCCTCACACACACAAAAAAACTCAAAAAAAAAAATAATAACAGCATATAACACGTAGTGAGCACTTACTACTTCCCAAGCACTGAACTTAGCGTTACATGAATGTCTCATTTAATCACTACAACAATCTTACAGGTAGATACCAGTATTATCTCTATTTTACTTTTGAGGAAACTGAGGCACAGAGAGACTAAGAAATGTTCCCAAGACACTCAACGTAGTAAGAGGCGGAGCTGGGATTCAAACCCAGGCAGATTGCACCAGGCTTGTAACCACTGAGCTATGTAGCCTCTTACTGTGATTTCTCTAATTTTAATTTATTCATATGGATTTCTGGATTGAAGCAGTGAGTGGGGCAGTCATGCAAATACTCCAATCTCTCTTGGAGGTTTTTTTACAAGGTCTTATTTTATTTCTACTATAAACTCACAAAAGGGCTCAGGAAGCCACGAGGTGTGACTCAATCAGCTCAAATCACCCCAAATCAGTTTTCCCCTTAACAGCAGTTAGTATACTTGCAAAGATCATCCAAAAAAAAAAACCACAAACTTAAATTTTGCCAGGTCAGGAAGTAACTGAAATCCTGCAAATTTATTTAAGTTTTTTTCTAAATGCTGAATGTCACAGGCAGCAATAAAATATTCAGAGGAAAAAAACCATGTGTCTCACACAAGGAAGTGACAATCCTGATAAATGATGATAAAAGGGAGGTAGAACAGCTGCTTATAAACTGCTGTTTTCAAAAATATATATTTTAACGATGACTTTTGCCAAAGGTTAATTTGGAGATATTTTACATGAAACCCTTCTTGACAAATACAGTTTGTCAATTATTAAAAGTTAGAAGTAAACTATATTTGGTTTTAGACAAAATTACTTTAAAAGTATTGGAATGTTTTTCAGATTAAAAAACAAGCTAGTGATATGCTGTTTGTAGCTATTGATAATTTTTGCAGAATTTCAGAATGTATAAATCCCTATTGTCAAAATACATTAGTCTCAAATTTCATTTCACCTTCTTATTTTAAAAATTCCCCACAAAACAATTCTACGTATGTCACTCTAAATACTGTAAGTTGTGAGAAATAGTGTTTCTAAAAAATCAGGTTATACCAGTCATTCATCCATAGCTCTCAGTTCCACAGGAGGCTGGAGGCTGCACACTGTATTTCCCAGGCTTCCTTGCCATCTGGCTTCTATTATGACAATAACCTAGGAGTCTCTGACAAAAGATTTGTTTTTGAGGCCAGAGGAAGCGCGACTCCACGTTTCTCCTCAGCTTCTGGGGCACCTCTGGCAGCTGCAGCGGCAGCAGTGGCGGATAAGTGTGGCTCCTGGCTTCCTGCACGAGTAGCAGTCGCGGGTCACCCAGCACCAGCACCCGTAGGCTCCGGCTCTGGCAGGGACAGGGGAAGGTGCGGTAGCCATGGCTGATGTTTATACCTGTTGTGGATTTCCCAGACACTGAATCCCACTCCCAGACCATCTCCCCCAGCAGCCAGCATTAAAAAGGAAAAAAAAAAAAGCGTGAACACAACTTTCTCTGTTTTTTCCTTCAGCAAGGGGAAATGCCCAAACATTTCGGGAAGATTTTTGGGTGTCTGTGACCCACAGTCACTGTGGAGCACTGGTGAGGGTGGGGCTTATGCATCTCTCTTTTATGTCACTTTATTGGGCCCTTTTCTGGCAGTACAGTGTTCTTCCTTACAGGTTCTTGATCTCAAGGCCTTGCAGACTGAACTATGAACTTCACCCAGTGTTCTGTCTCTTGAGATGCGTGTTCACATTTACGGTTTATGCACTTACCTGCACTGGGGAAATATTCATCAAAGCACCCAACAAGAGAAATGCCTGCCTCCCGGGATTTGGGGTTGCAAATATGCTTCTGACTTCCTATTGAGGAAGGAAAGAGTTCGAAGCTTGACTCTTCCTATCAGAATTCAGAATTGTCCTTATTTCAGCAGTCAACCGGGCTTGTTTCCTAGCAACCCATTTGACTTCTGTACTTGTGTCAGGGAAATAACCACAGGGTAAGTTTCAGGGGAACGTGCCCAAAGATTTCAGGGAGTATTGGATACCCGTGACTGTATTCCACACAGAAAATTTGGAGTATACTGGAAAAATATGGGGAATGACTTTAGGCTTACTCAGGTCTAGTGTGGTTTCCTTGACGGAACAGATTAAGGAGGCACCCAGCATCCATCCATGTCTGCAAATGCATTCTTCTCTTTTCCTGTCCCCTTGGACCACTACAAGCATTTGCTCTCAGCTGGCAGCAGTTTACCATCACCACCCAGCCCAAGATGTGAACAACCCAACTCTCAAGACCTTGACCACCCACGCCCCGGACATCACAGTGGTCCACTTCATGGATGTCATGCTGCTTATCCTGGAGAATTGGAAGGGGCAAGAATCCTGAGTGTCTTGGTAAAATACCTATGCTCGACAGGGGAGATAAATCCTGGGAAAAAATTGCTCACTCAGCAAAGTTCCCGCAGGGTCCGCATACCTCTCCCCACAGTGAAACACAAACTGCACTTGCCCCCCAATCTACCTCTCTACCCCATTGTGCACAAAGCATAGTAAGCCTCTTCAAATCTTGGGGAAAGCACTTACATTTGGGTATTGTGCTCCAAATGCATTTACTGGGAGGCCCTCAGATCTACTACCCACAACTGGGGCCTTGTGCAAGGGAAGCTTCTCTAGGAGGTCCAGGCTCACATGGTCTGCAGTAGACCCAAACCATATTTGGAACTTAAGGTAAGAATCAGAAGAGACCCTGGTGTTTCTGAGCAAGACCGTGCCCATCAGATTAACTAGCAGGGTTCAACTGGAGATTAGGCATTCTTCTATAGGACACCACACAACTCTGCAACCTGGACCAGGTAGGATCTAATAGTTTACCTGTGCATATAGCAGTACTCTATGACCCATTAAATGCAGGTACTGATGGAATTGGGCTTGAGTTAACCCTAAAGGTACCAGTAAGCTGCCTATTTGTGCCTATACCGGTAAGATCACTGTGGGTGGAGAAGAAAAACGCTGAAACTTGGTTTACAGGTGGCTCTGCATGACATACTGGCAACAGCAGTGGATGCTAAGGAGTTACAGCCCCATGCACGACACTAAAGGACGGCAGTTAAGGAAGAGCAGCCCAAAGACAGAGCATAAGATGTGACACTGTCTCTTCTACCTGAAGACAGATGGCTTGCGTCTGGATCCTGGTGCAGATGAGCAGGGACTTGGTGAGAATGAAATTGGACTTCCTAAAACAGGCCCAGCGTCCATGTAAAAGCTCACCAAGGCTTCCACCGCAGAGGACCAGATGGTCCACTCCTCACAATAAAGCTGAAGGCTATCAGCAGTTGCCAATCCAAGACGCACCATGTATGCCCATCAGCTCTCACCCGAGCAGTTATGCTGAGCACCTGAAATCAAGGACTCCACTGTGCTGTGCCCAGGCTCAGTGCCAGGGAAGAAGAGAGCTATCTATGACCAGCATGAGGAGGGAGGCCATTGCCCTCAGGAGCACAGTGCCCTGATGGGGGCTGGGTGCAAGGCACTAGGATAACCACTGGCCCTCTGCCTTCACCTCTATTACCTGCTTTCTCACCTGAACGTGAGCCACTGTTCAGATTCCCTAAGAGCTTTTCATTTCTTGGGGGTTCTCAGATCCTCTCTAAAACATGGGAGTCAGGGAAAGAAGCTGCAATTCTGTTTTTCTCCCGTGGTGCTATCTAGGCAAGTTCAGGTGAAGGTTGCCAAGGGCCAGCAGCTCTGGCTCAGAGAAACAAGTCTCTTCAACCTCATCCCAGATGTTGCTCAAGGGTTTGCATATGAATAGGGGCCATGGATCTATAGGCTCACTCATTCAACTGTGTTAACTTTAATCACAAGTATTTCTAGTATCCACAGGGTTTGGTCCAAGTGTTTGTCAAACCACACTGATGTTGTAAAGCCTTGGTCACTCAGGCCTCTCCTGCCAGCACCCATCTGGTGTGTGGTTCAAGGCAGCTGGCAGTGCCAGGGCAAATGTGGGTCACTGAGGCCATGGGTGGAGAGAACCATCAGAAGAAATGGGGTCTCCTTCTTGCCTTCTGTGCCTTGGGCACACCAGACCCTGGCCAGCAAAGCCCAGGGTCAAGCAGATGCAGGTCTTTCGCCAATGGTTAGCCTGTGTCTCAGGTACCAGGTGATACCTGCTCCTGGCTGGAGCCCTACATTCCTAGCTCACTGGTCAGCAAACTTCCGTAAAAAGCCATATAACAAATATTTTAGACTTTGCAAGTCATATGGTCTCTCTTACAACTACTCATCTCTGCCACTGTAGTGTGAAAATAGTCAATGAATGGGTGCAGCTGTGTTCCAATAAACTTTATTTACAAAAACAGGCAGCAAGCCAGATTTGGCCCAAGGACTGTAATTTGCCAACCACTGGCCTCGATGACACTCAGGAGATGACCTGGATGCCCAAGGGGACTACGGCCCAACCTGCTCCTCTGTGACATGGAAACCTCTGAGGTCTGGTGCTGTGCTGAGAGTTGTACATGGGTGCAAATCAGGGTACTGTATGTGGGAGTTTCTGACCATGTGGTGGGTGCAGAGGTCAGAACGCGAGGGCTGCACTGCAATAGGTTGAGACTCCTTCTTCACAGGAAACACCAACTGCTTTATTCCAGATCACGCCCAGCCCTCCTACCCCCTTACACACATGGTCCCTGGATGGGCACTGTCTTTACTGGGACTTCAGCAGCCCTAGTGCTTCGGCCTGACCACCAGCCCCTCTCTGGTGATGGCCCAGTTGTAGCTCTTCGGTGAGTCCAGTGCTTCTTCCACCCGTGCCTGCAGGTTCTCTCGGGTGATGAAGTTTTTTGCCTCTTCCTATCGGGAGAGAGAAAGCCAGCTGAATGCGAGCTCCCAGCACACACCTGCTGGCGTTTAGCCCACTGAGGCAGAGGCTCCAGCTCTCCCTTGGGGAGGATGCTTGGAGCCTAGGTCCTCTCTGAGTGCCCCAATGACCTTCCAGTAGAAGAACATCAGGCAGCCTTGCCATATTCCTCTTTCTTAATCATCCGCTGGACATAGCCAACACCCCAAGCACACCAGCTGCAACAATCTCCCACCCGCTGGGTGGAATCAGTCCCTCAATGTTGCCTGGCTCCCTCAAACTCCTCCTTTTCTCTCTATTACTTTAATTCAAGCCTCATCCATTCTCACTGTATCACTTCTAACTGGGCTCCTTGCTTTTTGAGTCGCAAACC
The DNA here is from genome assembly GCF_057802395.1 of Ceratotherium simum simum. Taxonomy (NCBI): domain Eukaryota; kingdom Metazoa; phylum Chordata; class Mammalia; order Perissodactyla; family Rhinocerotidae; genus Ceratotherium; species Ceratotherium simum. Next base: position 31,086,377 of record NC_141920.1, on the reverse strand, counting down.
TGCCATCCTAGCCCAGAATATTTAACTCTTCAGTGACTTTATCACCCATAAAGCAAAATACAAACTCCTTGCGGAAGGCAGGAGTCCCTCCCAGAGGAACCGGCTTACCATCCGCTAGCCACTTGAACTCTCCCAAGTGTCAACTCTCACCTCGGGTCTTTGCGCCCGACAGGCACTCTCCTTGCACTCCTCCTCCCCCAAATCCTCACCTGCTAACTCTCCCTGCATGTAGCCAGGCCCCACCTGGCTGCGCCCAGGACTCCGACAGCCGCATAGGCTGGGTTCCCAGCCTGCAGCCCCACCCCCTGGAGATGCGGCCCACCTGCAGCTGCAGCACTTCCTGTTCCTTGAGCTGCGCCCAGGCCTGCGCCTCCCGGGCCTGGCGGGCCTTCTCCTCGGCCCGCCGCTGCTCCTGCTCCTGGGCCTCCTGCCGCAGCCTCGCTATCCTGGCAGGGGCGAGACGCCGAGACTGAGCGCGCCTGGACCTCCCGGGGCCGGCCCGGCGGCCCCGCCCCGCCCTGCCCCGCCCGGCTCACCGCAGCTCGTGCAGCCGCTGGTTCTCCGCCTGGTTCCAGGCCATCAGCTCGCGGTGCTCAGCGGCGTCCTCCAGCGCTTTGCGCTCTGCCAGGACCCCAGCCCGGGCCTCGTGCTGCTTCTTTCGCACCTCGGACACGAACTCCAGCCTGGGCAGAGATGCGCCCAAGGTCGGCACCCTCTTCGCCCGCCCGCCCCGAGACACACCCCGACGGCGCCGTCACATCTCCCCTCCGTCACACACACCTGAGGGCTCGCACGGTTTGGCGGTACTGCCGGTAACGCTCCGTCAGCACGAAGAACTCTGCAGGATCCACTGCGGGCGGGGTCGCCACGCGTCCGACCTTGGACTTGGCCGGCGGGTCGTGGCGGGTCTTGCGGCCCCGCACGGGCAGCAGCAGCAGGCCCGGCGGCCGACACGGGGGCCGCGCTCCCAGAGCGCTCACCGCACGCAGCATGACCGAGTCCGCCAGCGTCCCCCCGCCGCGGGGTGTCACGGGGGCCGGAAGCGGCCGCGGGGCACCACGGGACGTGTAGTCAGCTGGCTCCCCGCTCCCGCCCCCACCCTCTGGAGCTCGCCGGGCGGTGCGCGAGCCTGGGGATCTGCCCTTGCGCCCTCCCTGCGGGGCTCGGTCCCGCCCCGCGTCCTTCCCGCCTGCGGTCGGGCCTGCGTCCCTCCAGCCCCACGCGGGGAACAGTCTCAGTAGGAGAGAGAGAGGACGAAGGACAGAACTCGAGGCAGCAGCTTCGGACACCTCACATCTTTATTGGAGGGCGGCGGGGCGCGGCGTTGGGGGTCCGGTTGGGAGAGGGGGCGGTCATTCCAGCGGAAGCTCTGGTGATCTGGCCGCTTAAGTGCGGCCTTGCCCGCCCCTGCCTTGTTGACCGGATTTGGCCTTGCCCGCTCCTCCCCTCCCGACCCGACTTGGCCTTGCCGAGCAGTATGCGGCCCAGCCTGCTCCTACGTCCTGCGGACGCGCCCCCGACTCCTAGGGAATCCAGCGTGGGGCATCTCCAGCTCCCTGGGCATGGGGTGTTCCCCACCCTACACAAACCTGATATGTAAAAACCTGAGCTCACACCGACTTAATTTTTTTTTGCCTTACAGAAATTTACCACTTTCTCCTCTGGTTACTGTGCTCCCCTGGTGCACTTTAAAATGCAATTTGTAAAATAGTAATAAACCATCTCCCCACCACTGTCTTCTGCTATGGCCTTGGGAAGCTCTGCAACCACTGAGTCATTCCTAGTGCACATGTCAATGAGCACCTGGTTCTCAGGGCCCTGCTGCCTATTAGTCTAAAGTCGCACTCACTGGCCAGGGCCCTGCCCATCTTAAGATATATTGGCTTCTCTTGACTGTCAAGAAGCCTGGGGAACCCCACTGCCACCACTGTCTTATTTATGGAGGTTTCTAGTCCACTAGTGACTTCTAATCTTTTATTTGAATCTAACCTAAATATAAGTTGTCTAGAATTCTGGGAAGTAGGATAGCAGATGGCACCATGCTGTGGGCAGCAAGAGCACCAACAGCTGGGGATGCAGTGGCAGGGGGCATCTCAGTGATGTCTCCCCCTCCTCCCGCCCCATAACTCTCAGTTCTTAGCCTCGATGGCTCCTGGTGGCCTCTCACCCTACTTACCAGTGTGTTTGTACTAGGTGCTGCTTCCCACGGAGTTGTCACCAGGCCACAGTCCTGCCCTCCCAGGGCAAACTGTCCTCATGGGGAGCCAGGGCATCGCTTGGAAGGCTATGGGCAATCTGGCCTGGGCTGCTTGCTGCAGTGCCCAGGACCCTTCCTCAGAAAGGAGCCAAGGCTGCGCCTGTCCTCCCTACCCCAACCTGAGGCTCAAGGTAGGTGAAGGAGCCCCATCACCTACCTGGGGGCCTAGGGGCATGCTGGCAGTCCTGGGGTGAGCTGGAGGCTCGCTTTCCTCCGGGAACCAGCCATGCGACCAGTGCTGAGCCTCCGAAGGTCCAGGGTGGGGAGCAGCAGCAGGAGGCCTAGCCTGAAGCTAGCCATAGCAGGGCTGGTCCCAGGGACAGTGGACAGCACTGAAGGAGTCTGACACTCCCATACATAGCCCCTTCCTCTTCCTCCAGGGTCCCCTTGGACAACTGGCATTCAGGGGCAGCTTTAGTATCTCCTAATGCCCTTCTTTCTTCTGCCATTGCTCCTCATCCCAGGATTACAGGGGTCTGGACCCTGAGGGCTCCCGGCAACTAGCCTTCTCCCAGAGCTCCCGGGGCACAGAGGCTCCCAGCCTTGCCAGCTGAGGGCCCTCCCCAGTTGGTCAGGCCTACCCCTTCTTCCTTCAGGGATTCCAGAAGTAGGAGAAGATTGGAGAGGGGTACAGAGACATTCGTCAGGGGAGTTCTCCACAAGAGAGGCAGCAATGTGGGGGGGGGGCAGCAATGTGGGGGTACTGGGGCACTGAATGCTGGGGGACCAGAGTGGCAGCTTCTCTGCCCTTTCTCTGTGGCTTGCCATATCTCTTCCATGGCAGTTGGGGATGTGGAATGGATGTATGGTGGTGACAGGGGCAAGTGCTTCTACCTCTTGTCCCTCCCATTCTGGGGGCAGCAGGCCCAGGAATAGTGTGTTGTTGGGGGGAGAAGAGGGAAAGGGGGTTTTATGGGCATGGGTCAGGCGTAGAGAGACCTGGGAGGGGAAGAGGAGCAGTGTGCCACACACCTAGGATGGAGCTCTATCCAGAAGCCCCAGCCCTTGGGAGGGCAGCCTCGTCACTCACCGAAGAAGAGCTGTGGACAAGGTGGCTCCTCGAGGTGGCTCCTCCAGGTGATAGCGGGATCACAGACTGCCAGCCCGAGATTTATTGATCAGGCAGCTCCACCCCCTGCTCCAGGCCCAGACTCCAGTGACCTCTCAAAGAGGGAGGGGAGCAGATCGCCACCCACTCCCTTCCCTTCCCAGTATGTGTTCAGTGCTGGCCCTGGTGTCACCAGATGCTCCCTCCCCCCATCCTCCCAGGGATCTGAAGTCATAGGACTCCTGCTCCAGCCTGGCCAGGCTGTGCATCCTCAAGTTCCTGCCCTTAGATTTAGAAAGCCCTCACAGCCCTCCCTGACCTGAAAAGGAAGTTGTGGCCAGGAGAGGGGCAATGCCTGGTGGCTCTCTGGGTCCTACCCAGCTCAGGGCTCTCCCAAGAGGAAAAATGGCAGCGTAAGAGTTAAAAGGTCTGAGGGGAGGCTATGACCACCCTCCCTGAGGGCTTCTGTTTGCCCACCTGTAAAATGGGTTGGTGGAATGGTCCTCATCCATACACCTGGGCACCAGGGCTGGGTCACTCTAGGTGGAGGTAGGCTTGGGTGGGGCACACCTACCCACTGGTGCTCTCCCTCCTCCAAGCAGGCCCATGAGAGGGGGCCCAGCTAAGGGGGCAGTGCAGCTTCTGTGGGGCTATCAGCAGAGGTTAGGAATAATTTTGCCTCTCAAGATGCCAACCCCTCCCCATCCTGTGCCCAAGGCAAGACTACGCATGGATTTGGGCACAGCTGCCCTGGGACGCTATAAACAGGCTCCTGCCTCTCAGTCTGCGTCAGCTCGGCTTTCTAGTCAGCTCAGCTTTCTACCGTAGCCATCAGCCTCTGGGGGCCAGAGGCCTGTTTACAGGGTTAACAGCCAATCTCCGCATTTGAGTTGAACAGCAAATGTGAGGGCCAGGGTCAGGCTAGGCATCGTGGTGGCCAGTCATTGGGAGAGCAGATGCGTCAAATCCTGTGGCAAAGATGGGGGAGGGGGTGGCATAACGGGCACCATAGGCGGTCGTGGGCACCTGGACTTCAGCTGTCCAGGTAGGAGGGCACACGTGAATTTCCAAATTGACTTATTTAGCAGGGACCTGAAACGAATGTGTGGATTGTATGTTCAGTTAAATTGTTTTGGGAAATACACTGACTTTGTTCCTTTATGTACACGGTGTTTATTTTAAAGAGGAATGGGGTGCCTTTATTTCTTCTGTAATTTGTGTTTTTTCCTGAAAAATCCACATTAGAACTAAGCTTCCCAGGGGATGCTCTGGTCCCGTTCTTTCTGGCAACATCCTTAGCTTTTCAGCAATGTGTGATGTCCCCTTCCAGACTATAAACTCTGAAGTCATCCTCGTATCCCTCTCAGCAGGGCACAGAAAGCCATTTGTTCACCACTGAGCTCCAACTAATGCTCAGACATCATTCCAGTCTGGGAGCTGCTTATAGTCAGCTGGGAAAGCGGAGGTTTAGAGTTGGATGCTGAGGTGCTGTTGGAGCACAGAGGGGCACAAGCCCCTGAGCAGGTGGTCTGGGGTGAAGGATGAAGAGTTAGCTAGAGTCGTGGAAACAAGGCAGCAGTGGGTGCTCCAGTGTAAGGAACAAAATGGAGAAGAGCCAACACAGGAACTGCCAGTGGATCCTGACTGGAGCGTGGTGGGAGTGAGGGTGAGAAGCGGGTAGGCAGAGTGCTGGAGGGCTGCAGGAAAGGGCAGTGGACTCTGGAGAGACGGGGTGAACCCCCTGGGTGTGAGGAGCCTGAGACTGGTGCCTCTGGGCCATGCTGGTAGAGTCACAGCAAGAAGCAGGATATGCAGACCTGGAGCTGGGGGGGCGGGGGGGGGGTGCATGGAGGGCTGAGGATGCACAACGTACAGACCACAGGAATGCCTGGCCTCTGAGGAAGGAGACCACGGAGGAGCAGGTACAGAGTGAGGATAGAAGTCAGAAGGGAGTCACCACACCGGGGGGGGAGAGCTAGTGGATAGACAGACAGTGGATCCCTGGGGCTCAGCACGGAGGCCACCTTGACAAGATCAGGTAAGAAAGGAATGTGTGGGAATGAGTGGGGAAGAGGGAAAGTGTAGAATTTTCAAGAAGTCTAGAATAAAGGAAGAACTTAGGCCTGCGGGATGTGCCTTTTTTTTTTAAATGAAAGACGAGCATTTCGGCGGCGGCGGGGGGGTGTGGGGGGTGTTATAAGGAAACTGAAAAACCAGGAGGGGGATGACTGGATGAAGTGAGATCTCCGAGAGTGTGGCAGGCCAGAGTTTTGGGTGTGCAACGGGCATGGGATGTCACTCCCCCTGTTCTGAGAAATCCTCACCCTGCTCTACCCCATGGGTCACGACTGACTGGCTGAGGGGCGGGCACTGGATGAAGCAGTCACCCCTGCCCTTCCCACACAATTGTGCCGTGTGAGCCCCAGTACACTTCCCTTTTAGCCTAGACTAGTTCCGGTCAGTTCACGTCTCTTGCGACCACGTGAGGCCTGGATAATACAAGGAAAAGAAAGGGGTGAAGAGGGAAGGATGAGTGATACCTTATAAACTGAGGGAGAGAAGCGGAGCAAAGAGCTGAGATAATTCCTGCTTGAAGAACATCTGTTTAGCAACCAGGTGATATTTAAAATATTGGCCCAGCCACTGACCAAATCAGCATGGACTCCAGCGCATGTGCAGCTGCTTAATACCAGTCCTGGCAGCAGGAGACAGGCAGCCTGCTGGGAGGTGGGGAGGCAGCACAGGGCGTAAGAACAGCTCACCTGCATGTCCGCTGTGTGGGTTGCTGACCCAAGGCCTGCCCTCCTCCATCTGCCTGGACATGGTCACACAAAGGCACCAAACGGTAGTTTGCAAGGAGCTAGGGTCTCCTTCCCAAACATGGCACCCTTCATCAGAAATTCCTGATTCTGTCTTTGATTAATTTATTCACGCTTCTTTTATTTATTTATTTTTGCTGAGGAAGACCGGCTCTGAGCTAACATCTATTGCCAATCCTCCTTTTTTTTCCCCCCAAAGCCCCAGTAGATAGTTGTATGTCACAGTTGCACATCCTTCTAGTTGCTGTATGTGGGACGCGGCCTCAGCACGGCCGGAGAAGCGGTGCGTCGGTGCACGCCCGGGATCAGAACCCAGGCCACCAGTTGCGGAGTGCGCGCACTTAACGGCTAAGCCACGGGGCTGGCCCTAATTTATCCATGCTTCTTTTAAAACTACTGACTTTTGAATTTATTGCCCCTTGAAGTTCCTTGGTTCCTACAGAAGGACTGAGTACATCTACTGACTCATACTCACTTCTTGCAAGCTTCCAGTGGTGGTCTGTGTGGCGCCCCTGCCTCCTGCAAATACTCTGAACATGTGGTGCAGAACTTGGCTCCTATCTTGGAGCCACCATGTCTTTGTCTGCCTGGACTCTGAGGCCCTCTGCAATGTGGCTCCACTTGACCTTTCCTCCTTTCACTCCTCTAAATTTCAGCATCCCTCGGGTCCAGTTCAAGTCCCACCTCCTCCAAGCAAAAACAGCAGCAATGACCTCTGAGCCTGCCTCCACGGACCAGGCTAGGGTGCCACCTCTCACTCCTGACAGCCCCTAAGGAGCCCAGGGCCTGCCCCTGCTCCCCAAGAAAGATCCCACAGGCCACAGGGCTCTCTCAGCCCTGCACTGACAGCCATGGCAGTTTACTCTCCTGTTTCTGTGATGAGCTGCTCATCAGGATAGGAGGCAGTGGACAGACCCACACTCCCAGCTGTGCCCGCAACTAAAGACTACATTTCCCAGCATCTTTTGGCTGGTTTTAGCCAATGGGATATGAGTAGAAACAAAAAGTGCAACTTTAGCTTCGTGTACTTAAAAATGAAGTTCTTGCTCTCCATGGGAAAAGACAGTGACCTGGCTTCAACCATGAGCATGAGAATAACATCCTAAGGACACTGGGACCATGAGATGGGAGGATACTAGGTTTCTGGAAACTGTTACCTGAGAAATAAATGAACATCAGCCTTATTTAAGATACAAAAGTTAAACACTTTTGTCTAACATGTCAGGCTTGAAATCAAGTTGGGATCTAAGAGTTCCACCATCCTGGCCTGTGGATCTGAGGCACTTCCACATAAAAGTCCTGGAAATGAAGACAGATATGAAAGGAAATGGAAGCTGTTTAACACAATAAGTATAGAAATAAAGACTTACTCTGGACAGAGTGACACAATCCAGATAGTTTTGTAACAAAGCACCAAAGACTGGAAAGGTACGATTGGCCTCAGCCCCAAAGCTGTGCCACCCCTCTCTCCTCACGCCCCAGCACTTAGGGAAACAGGACGCTGGCCATCTTCCCAGGGAGCGAGGCTGGCTGGGACCACTGCACCAAAGACGTGCTGGGAGCAAAGGGAGGGTCCTGGCAACGAGCGAGGAGCCAGAGGGGGTAGCGCTTATTGGAAAGGAGGACTGTGGCCTCTCTGTGGCCAATCGAGACAGAATAGGAACAGCAGGGCCAGGAATGGCCTAGCAAAGCCCTAGCCCTGGTCTGGCTGCCCTACCCCAGACAAAGGGAGAGACGTTTCCTCAGGGAGTCAAAGCTTTATTACCTGATAATCCCTAGTGTGGTGGCAGAGATACCACCCTGGTCCCTTTACTCCCCGTGGTGAGATATGGGTGGTGGGAAAAGGGGTCGGGGTGGGGAGGAGAGAGATCATTTACAGAGCAGGGAGGGAACAGTGGCCTGAACGGGGACAACCAATCTCCTCAAAAGCTCTGAGAAGTTTGTGCTTTTTTTCTTAGTTGATGCCAAGATACCTGGAATGGGTTTTGTGTTTCTTCTTTAGGAAAAGATGTATAAACCAAAGAATAATACAGCCCAATTTCCAGGAAGAGGATTTCACGATATCAATCCAAACGTCACACTATTTAATTCCCCAATAAAACATTGGAAAAAGGACTATCAGTGCTAACACATTTACATATAAAATCTCCACCTAATATGTAATAGAGGCCTATGTACCAATTTCTAAAACAGTTATAAGATATATACACAATTTTGGGTATATTAACAAAACAGAATATTACAAAATATTAAAGGCAATTCTGTCCACGGGGCCTCCTCGCCTCTTACTTGAAGTTGGCATAATCTGAGAATGCGTCAATATATTCCTGCACCACCTTGTAGCAGAACTCATACTGTTCCTGGAGAGGCAAAGGAGAGGGAAAGCCAGGATTACTGTAGGGAACAATGCACCTGCAGTTACTGACGGACCCACTTTTTTTTAAATGGAAAATTGAGAGGAAATGAATGTTTTTGGACTTCCACCCGAGCCCTGATCTGCCCGCCAGAGTTCTGACAGCATCCCTCTCTGGGCTGAGTGCACCCAATCTTCTATAGATAGCAGTGACCACACATGAAGATGACAGTCCTAGGCCTGCAGAGGTCAGAGGTGAGCGTGCTGGGCTGGCACCCTGGGAAGATGGCTCTGTGTGGCCCACACCTCACCATGGCTACCAGGCTGGAGGTGCCACGGTTCTCAAAGCCTCATCAACTCCCAAACCTCTTAAAATTTCCTTTTCTTTCCCCTTCAGACAGTTCCAGATCCATGGGGTACAGGAACATTTTTAGATGCCTGTCCCCATACTCGGTGCTTACCAGTCATCTAGACTGTCAAGAGTCAGACCTTTTAACAGGGAGCCTGAGCAGAAGAAAGGAGGTACTCCTGAGTCTTCCCTACCCTAGGACCCATGAGAAGTGAAGAAGAGCCCTGTGGGGCACCTAGGCACCCTCTTCTAGCCTTCACAGAGGCCACTTGCATCTCTTATTGGTGTGGGACTATCTCCCCACTGCTCTCCTGCCTCCCAAAGCTCATTCTGTCTCTCTGGAGCACCTTGGGGAAGGATGAGTCCGTGGTTACACAGTCTTTGACTATGAGATGGGCCCCTTGGAAGAGCCTCTCCCCTGAGCTGGCCCTGACAGAGAAGTGCTGCAGACAGTGTGGCGGCGTGGACAAATACGTGGGGCAGCATACCAGTGTCTGGACCATGTGTGGCCTCTGCAGCCGCAGGCTCTTGACGGTCTGGAAGACATCCAAAATCCCCTCTGCTTTCACCCGTTCCAGGACAGTGCTGAGGGCACAGAAGGTCCCTGTCCGTCCTGCCCCAGCGCTGTAACAAAACAGATACACTTATCACACCTGCTATGGCCCTCTGTGCCAAGGAGACGAGTGAAATGGCAACGAGCAGATAAAGGCTGAGGTTGGTGCTCCTGGGAAGGTCTGTCATCTAATGGAGCTGCTAGGGGTGGGGGCAGGAGGCCCATCTGCTCCTCTCCATATAAGCCCCATGTTCACACAGCTCTGGGAATGCGAGTACACCCCTGCTGCCCTTTCTGCATGGCCCACTTTGCTTGCTGAGGGACTCGCCTGTGGGACAGTGGTGAAGAACCTCACACTCACCCACCCCAGCACTGAACCTTCACTGTCCACCTATAAACATGCCTGGGTTGCCCTGACCTGCTGCTCACTCATGTTAGAGTTCTAGTCCTTGCTTTTCTATCCTTGACAAGCCCTGCCCCTCTGCACTGGTACATGTCTGCTGATTCTTTTCCTTGCCCCTCGTTTTCTTCCTAAATCCCACGAGTCCAGACTCTCACCTTGAGACTATCCACCCCGTTCAATGTCATCAGTTGATTCACTACCAGACCTTTACTGAGGTAGCAATATCCCCAGACAATAAGATATGCAGTATGAGAAGGAATAAAAGCAACAGGAGTTCTAGGCAGGGTGGGGAGAGCTGCTACTGTGAACACGGTGGTCAGGGAACGCTCTCTAACAAGGTGCCATGTGAACAGACACCTGAAGGTGAGGGCAACACCCAATGGCTGGCTGGGAAACGAGCATCTCAGGTACAAGGCAGGAGTATGTCTAGGTGCTGAAGCCAGTGTAGCTGGATCTGAGAAAGGAAGGAGCGTGGCAGTGGTGAGGTCAGAGCACTCAAGGAGAATGCCAGTCCCCTGGTATACCCCCTACCTGGCCTGGGCAAGGAGCCCTCAGACCATGTTGGGCCTTGTAAGCCACCGACTGTTAGGCTTCTCCATAAAGGAGTGATGCCGTCTGACTGAAGTTTTTAAAGGATCTCTCAGGCTGCTGTGTTGAGCACAGATAGAAGGGGGAAGGGTAGGAGCAGGGAAACGAGTGAAGCCAGTAGAGTTACTGAGGAGAGGGGAGAGTGGCTTGGACAGAGGGCCATGGTGGAGGGAGTGATAACCACTTGATTCTTTTTTTTTTTAAAGATTTTATTTATTTTTTCCCTCCAAAGCCCCAGTAGATTGTTGTATGTTATAGCTGCACATCCTTCTAGTTGCTGTATGTGGGACGCGGCCTCAGCACGGCCGGAGAAGCAGTGCGTCCGTGCATGCCCGGGTTCCGAACCCGGGCCGCCAGCAGCGGAGCCTGCGCACTTAACCGCTAAGCCATGGGGCCGGCCCCTAAACACTTGATTCTGAAATTATTTTGCAGGTAGAGCATTACATGTATATATGTGAGAAAAAGAGAAGAGAACAGGATGGCTCCAAGGCTCCTCACCTGAGTTAAGTGGCTGACTGAAATGCCACTTTCTGATTTGGGGAAGGCTATGGAAACAGCAGCCTTGGAAAGAAAGATCAGTTCTGATTTGGACTCTTTTGAAGATGCCCAAGTGGAAACATTGAGTAAGTAACTGGATATATAAATCTGGAATACTGGGGAGAGGGTGACAGAGATTTGGGAGTTGGTACTAAAGTCAGGAGAATGGATGAGTTCACCTAGGGGAGTAACTGTCCGTTGACAGAGAAGAGGTCCAAGGACTGCGCCTTCAGCCACAGATGGGGAAGAATCGGCAAAGGAGACAGAGAAAGAACAGCCAATGAGGATGAAACCCAGGAGAGAAGCTATGCTGAAAGCAAGCCACAGAGAAGTGAGTGATCAGCTGTGTCTAATGCCAATGAGGGCCAAGGTATAATGAGACTGAGAAGTGATCACTGGACTCAGCAATGTGGAGGTCACAGGTAGCCCTCACAGGGGCAGCTGCATTGGGGTGTGTAGGGGGGATTAACTGGAATGGGCTCAAGAGAGGCTGGGAGGAGAGGAACTGGAGAGTTAGTATGGACAAATCTTTCGAGAAACTTTACTATTAAGGAAAACAGAGAAATACAGGGGTAGCTGGAGGGGAATTGGAGGCAAGAGGTTTTTTTAAAATATTAAGATGGGAGAAATTATAGCATATTTGTATGAAGATGGTAGTTATGCAGAAGAAAACCTGATGATGTAGGATAATGAAGTCAGGTCCCTGAGGAGACAAAAGGAGAAATGGTATCCAAGTGGAGCTGGGTGTGGCACACAGACTTTAGCTTGGCCCCCAAGATCCCTGTCTCCTACTGTTCATGCCCTTGTGTGATCCCCTCCCCTTGAGCATTATAGCAAGGGTGATGGGATGTACACAATTACATGTATGTGATTATGTTACATGAGATCATAATGCCTGTCTTATAAGGAGATATTCTCTCCTCTGCCGGCTTGGAAGAAGCAAGCAACCATGCTGGGAAGGTCCATGTGGCAAGGACCCCAAAGCAATGAATGCTACCAACAACCAAGTGACCTCAGAAGTGGATCCTTCTCTAGTTGAGCCTCAGATAGGACCTCAGCCCTGGCCAACACCTTGACTGCAGTCTTGTGAGACCCTGAAGCACAGGACTCAGCTAAGATGTGCTCAGACTCTTGACCACAGAGACTGTGAGATAAATGTGTGTTGTTTTAAGATGCTAAGTTTGTGGTAATATTGTTACACAGCAATAGATGATTAATGTATCTGGTTTCAGAGAGAGGTGAGACAAGTCATTCACTGAACAGGAGGGATGCAGGGTCCACAAAACCCATGCAGGCAGATGAGGAGCAGTGGTGGTGGGAGCATGTGGAAGTTCTCTCTGATTGCTTCTCTTTCCTTAGACTAATAGAAAACATGGTCATTTCTTTCTTTTTTTTTTTTTGCTGAGGAAGAGTCACCCGGAGCTAACATCTGTTGCCAATCTTCCTCTTTTTGCTTGAGGAAGATTTACCCTGAGCTAACATCTGTGCCAATCTTCCTCTATTTTGTATGTGGGCCGCCGCCATAGCATGGCTGCTGACGAGTGGTGTAGGTCCATGCCCGGGGAACCAAACCTGGGCCACTGAAGCAGAGAGTGCCAAATTTAACCACTAGGCCATGGAGCCAGCCCCAAAACGTGATCATCTCTTAAATATGAGAATGGGAGAGGTGTTGGAGGTTTCAGAGGAGGTGTGAATTAATCATCTAGGTCAAAGGCTGGCAAGATTTTCTGTAAAGGTCCAGACTGAAAATATCTTAGGTTTTACTGGAAAGAGACAAAATTGAGTTATAACGGTGTATTTTTCAAGTATTTTTTCAAAATACTTGCCCTCTTCTCTTTTCCTGTGTTTCTTAGGAGGCCAGGCCCTCACCCCCATCCTGCCCAACTGGTTTTTCCACTGTCAGCCTCCCCTGCTGCTCTCCTGTACCCATCACCATCCCAAATGCTCCCCTGTCCAGTATCTTAATGTTATTGGTTCCGTAGCACAAGCGTGAAGTTCAAACTCCAAGATTCTCTTTCACCATCGGGCATATCCTGGTCATCAAACTTGATTGCCATGTGCTCACTAAAATCTCACTCTTGTCTGGCTTTCCTCCCTGTCTGACACACACTCACCATCGCTTCCCCCTCTCCCCTCTGAGGGCTGAGGCCAGCGGTACCTGCAGTGCACAGTGATGGGGTGGTTCCCTGACTGCTGCTGCTGCTTCTGCACAGCTGCGATGATGCTGATCATGCCCTTTCCATCACTGGGGATGCCCACTTCAGGCCAGCCGTGGAAGTGGAACTGCCGGATCTGCCGACTCTTGTTCTCCTTTGGAGGAAGAGGGATCAGAGAGGTAGGGGCACCCCTGCCTTCCCTGTGGGAGAAGCCTACAACCAGCCATCTTACCCTGGTGTTGGTGACCAGGAGGTCTCTGACGGTGTAGCTCTCACATTCCTCCTCCTTCTTTAGCTCCACTGTGATGTCTCCATATGACACCAGTCCATCAGAAGGCCAGTACTGGGCACATTTTTCCTGGAGGGACAAATGGGAGAGGTGAGGGGCTCAGAATACCACATGTGGTTGAGGCAGGGCTGTCCCATAAGCCTGCCCCTCTCTCAATACATCTACCTCTTATGCCAACACATTTCATCCCCAAATTATCAAAAACTCAGAGGGTCATTACATTACTTAACATCATTCCAATTAACCTCTGATCCTTACCAGGACATCTATATTTAACAACTTAATTTCACTACCAGAGATAATCACTTAACTTTTTGTTGTTACTTGTTCACAGTCTAATTTGCAACACTGACAGTCTCTGAAGAACTCTGACCATTGCCTCACAGCTTCATCCAACCCTCAGTGGCAGGCGGAGAGAGAGAAGGAGTGAGTGTCTTTGTTCCAATTCCCTTTTTTAACCCCTGCTCCCTTGGGGTGTTTCCAGGTTTTATAGCTGCTTACATATGTCAGATTGCTAATCCAGAAAAACTGAACTCAATTACATTCCCACCAAGTTGTAGTACTTGCATTTCTGTCCTTGCTAGTGAGCAGGAGATGGTTTACTGTCTATCTTTGCTTGCACCTGGCTCAATTCCCTCTACAGCTCCTATGGGCAGAGGTTGCCTCTTTTCATCTTTATATTCCCAGCACCTGCACACTGTCTGCATAAGGTAAGCTCTCAGTAAATATCTGGTCAATGAATTTTTTAATGTCTGCAGAACAAGTCAGGGTATAAATACATAAATAAAACAAAATATAGTTATACTGTCCATTTCTTTAGAGCATTTTAGGGAAGATCTTAGATACTTCACTGTTGGCAATTCAAAAATACTCAACCATAAATGTACTCTATGTTCACTGGAAAAGATTTGGTAAAATTAAGAAAAGTGCAAAAATAAAAATCACTGACAGTCTCTCAATTCAAATAAAATCACTATTAAAAGTCCATCTTAGTGACTTTTGTTGCTTTTCATATGTGTGATCATTCATTATCCCCTTTATAAATGACACTGAGCTCATTTTAAAACACAGGATTATTAAAGTGGGGGATCAAGGAAATGCCACAGACCAGAGCTTTCCTACGTGTGCCCACTAGGAGCCCTGATGGTACCTTGGGGGTCACGGCTCTGGGCCCTCTCTTCAAACAGGACAGCTTTTAAAAAAATTTTAACTAAGGCTCCCCTTACCCAGAGATTACATGGTTTTAGGGCACTGGAGGGTGGAGTGAGGTTGCTACCACAGCTCCCTCCCAACATGGCCTTTACACAGTTGATCAGCCAGGACTGAAGACTGGGGCCTTAAAGCCATTAGAACTGCTAAGATACAAATGGGCTTGAGAGCAACAAAGTGTAGGAGCTAGAATCACACTACGACAAGAAAAAGTAATACTATGTTCCCACACTTAAAGGCTTTCAGATATTTTAGATCTTCTTAGTTTAGGCAGAGGCATAACAGAAAAGAAAAGGGGTAGATTGGAAGGAGGCCCCAGGGAAGCAGAGTTGGGGAACTATCGAGAGAGCTCCCTCTTCAAACTGTGGATAGGGAGTTGGTCAACAGTGAAAGCAAACGGGGAGCCTGCTCTGACTGATGAATGAAGACAACTACCTAAGGTGGTTACCTGTGGTCGGGACCAACCAAGAGGTTAAAACAGTGCTGCAGGGGCCGGCCCCGTGGTGTAGCGGTTAAGGGCCTGCGCTCTGCTGCTGGCGGCCCAGGGTTCGGATCCCGGGCGCACACCAACACACCGCTTGTCACACCATGCTGTGGCAGTGTCCCATATAAAGCACAGGAAGATGGGCACGGACGTTAGCCCAGGGCCAGTCTTCCTCATCAAAAAGAGGAGGATTGGCATGGATGTTAGCTCAGGACTGATCTTCCTCACAAAAAGAACAACAACAACAAAAAAAACAGTGCTGCAGGGTGAGTCTCAAGGTGACACAGCTATTGTAGGGAAGCAGGTATGGTGTGCTGAGAGAAAACAAGGTTGGGAACCTTAGGGGTTATGATTTAAGGGATGATATGAAGAGAAGCCACACAGATGATTATAGATGCTGAACTGATGGCACGAACATATTCTACTCAGCCAGGCGAAGGCTACAGGGTTTATTTAATTCAGCCCTCTGTGTGTGCTCAACAACACAAACAGAGGAAGCAGGTTGAACTTAAAAACAAAGCCAGCTATTTGAGAGAAAAAGGGAGCAATGGAAGGAAATGGTACCCAGGGATGCCTCTCGTGACTGTGGGGAGGGAGGTGGCAGAAAGAGCTGTTACTGAAGTAGCACTAGTTCAGAAGGCTGAGTTAAGCTGCTGAAGGCAAGGTCTTAGGGGAGAAGGCACAGGCTCTGGAATATTCAACAACAGCAGCTTCAGTTCAGAGATCTGTTGAGGTGACTCTTCTCTGGGCCAAAGGACAGGGACCTCCTTCCACAGGAGGCAGAACACGGGCCTGAGGAATGCAGGGCAGGGGCCAGCAGTGGCTGTACCCAGTGTGGCCCAGAACTAAAAATGCCTTGGGATCCAGCTGACGATGGAGACATGAGAGCACCGAGCTGGAGACCAGGCCTGAGGGGAATGCAAGGCCACAACAAATATAGGACCCTGCTCCCAAGGAGGAGAGGCTGTGACCCATCTCAGACACTATGTCCCACTCAGCATCCAGAGGGCAGATGGGGACAAGGGAAAAAGGTAACTAGGAGATTTAAAATAAGCAAGTGCAACTGAGAGGAAGAGGGACCCAATTCAAGTCTTGGGACTAGATAACAACATGAAAAGTTTCTAAACTTATCGTATGCATGGGCAGATTTTCCCTCAAGATCTCAGGAAGACCAAAGAGGATTTTAAGACAAGGAGTGACATAGACTTCTATTTTCAAAAAGATCACTGGCTGCCATGTGCAGAAGTGACTAAAACGGTTGGGAACAGAAGCAGGCAGACAGCTTGCCAGGCTACTTTGGTGTTGCAGGTGAGAGACAATGATGGTTTGTATGAGGGTGACAGCAGTTACACTGGAGAGAACGGGACATGCTCAGCATATGTCAGGTCTCAGTGACAGACTGGATGCAGGGAGCGAGGAAAGGGGAGTAATGAAGGTAACTCCTAGACTTCTGACACGAGCAGCTGGGTGGAAGGTGGTACAATTTACTGAGATGGGTAAGAGTGGGGTGGACTAGTATAGGGGGAAGGAGGAAACCAAGTTTTATTTGGGCCATATGAAGTTTGAGACCCTTAAAAGACATCTATGTGAAGATATCAAGTAGGTATGTGGATTCATCAGTCCACAATGGGAAGGTGGGGTGGTAACTGGGCTAGAAACAGATTTGGGAATCCCTGGCATATGGATAGGATTTAAAGCCACAGGACAGGATGAGATCCTCAAGGAACAGTGTGTCAAAAGAAAACAAAAGTGGGTTAAGGCCTAAGTCTAGGACACTCCAATGATTAGAGGTCATGTAGAGGAGGAGGTGGTTACAAAGGAAATGAAAGGAGCTGCCAGGCCAGTGAGGGGGTGACATACTGGAAGTCAAGGGAAGAAAGCATTTTGAGGAGGAGGGAGGCACTGACTGTTTCAGGAGCACTGTCTGAACACAGACTGGGCCACCTAGTAATAGAGAGAGAGGAGAGGGTGGGAGGTGGGCAGAGAAAGAGTGATCCTTGAGATGGACAGTGCTCAGTAGAGGCGGCAAGACTCTGACTCAGTGACAGTGTTACGAAATTTCCTATACTGACTTAGGGAGCTGACTTAGTGGGCCTCGAAGGTCCCTTTATATTCTGAGTTCCCAGACAACTTTATAATTGACTTTAGGGCTTTTTTCTTTAAAAGATTTCCTTGTTATTGAATGTTAACTTAGAAATTTCTTTTTGTTATTGCTCAAATTCTATTGTTTTCTGCTGTGTAATCACCAAAGAGGGGACATCTTCCCTCAAGTCCTCTAGCTCCTTTCTCTGGCTTGGAAGGCACCCTCTTCTTAGGGACACTCACAGGAGCTCCACATCAGAGGCTTGGTCTGGCTCTGTATCCCTCCTCTCACTAGCTTGCCCTGCCTGCAGAGGTGGGAGGAGAGGGTGTGCACAAAGCTAGGCTCGGGGAAACTGTACTCAGGAGAGAAGAATGAGGGTGTAAACGATCTGGGAACCAAATGGAGGCTCAGACCGCACTGCTCTTCCAGTCCTGAGAGAAGCTACTGATTGCTCCCACATCAACTGCCTGGGCAAAATTGCCTGGAAATGGCTCTTTGGATGGTTCAAGACAAAGAAAAAGTCCAAAGATATCTTCTAGCCTCCCTCCTGCCCCCTTTTTCACGCGGTCTCTGTCTCCCACAGCCCAGGACCTTTTTGAGCTCACCTGGCCTCTCTCCTCCAGTTCTGTTAGCATCACGATGGAGCAGGATTTCCACTCCCAGATCATTCGCCAGAAGTCCTCAATTGTGTGGAGAAGAGGGCCCTGGCTGGCGATGTAGGAGTCCTTCTGCCGGTAGCCCTGTACAGGCCAGGCCAATGGAAGGAGTCAGGTAGTTTGATCAGGGAAGGGCTAGCGGAGAAGACAGGCCACTGGGAAGGGATAGGGGCTGCTTGGAGGCAAACTCATCCTAGGCAGAGTGCCCCTTTTGCCAAGGATGAAACCCTGTCTGACTCCCTGGTGTCTTTCTATGAGGGCAAGGGAAGGGGAGCTGGGGCTAGGAGGAAGAGAGCAGGAATGGAAAGAATCAGAGGTTAGTGTTTTCAGCCTTTGGTTGTGGTTTGTGTTCTGAACCTTTTCCTCCAGCTATTACCCGATGCGTGCCCCATTTCCCCCACCTTCTGCTCTCTGGGGCCTGACAGACTTAGTGTGCAGGGTGGGTGGGTGGGAATCCTCCCAAGCACGGGGAAGGTGGCACTGCAAGGCCCAGCTGACTCTCCATGGTGTGCTGGGAGCTCTGGGGACACAGCCACCACTTACATCAATGAAGGATGCGTTCACGTAGTCTGTGTTCTCCTCACCCCTCTTAACTGGAATGATCACTCTGTTGAATTCATCTGCAGGAAGGACAGCGGCTGTGGCTCCCCAATATCACTTGTGCTCTCCTCCCCACCCCAGGCCCTGGGCAGATATAATCCCAGCTGGGCAATAACATGCCTGTTCCTAGCCCAGGGAGAGAGATTTTGGCCTTCACGCTCTTTTATTTCCAGAAGCCACTAAAGAACTGGGAGCAACAAGAGGCAACGCCGTTGATTCTTGTCTCCAAGCTGATCATTAATTAGTACCTTAGAAGTGGAAGGGGTGAAGGGAAAGTGGGGAGGGGGCATCAAGGCTTTGGGATGGAGAGAGGGCTCTTACATGGAATGATCTGTAAAACCCGGTTCTTCTTCATGTTGGCAGGAAGGTTTCCAGTCCGCATCTTGTCATTCTGGATTTTGATTGATGTTAACTTCTGAATCAGGAAGGGGAGGGGAAATATTACTGATCCCAGTAACTGAACTTGACAAGATTATGCCTATCACTGGACCTGCATCTCCAGGCCACACTGCTGCATACAGCTCTTCTTACCAAAGCCCTGACCTCCATTTCTACATATCAAGACATTGTTTCTTCTGTCTTTAAGCTCAGTGAACTTGTCTTTAAGCCAAGAGAGTGTTTGGGAAACAATGCCTTCTGGGCTCCTGTGGACGCTTCTGTGATTCCCTTGGGCTGGAACTTTATGATCCTGGAGCAAGGATCCCAGCCCCGTAAGACTGAGTGTGCCCTCCTTCCCTCTCTCCCTGCTGTTCCACCCCCAGAGGCTGTCTTAGACTCTTTAGAAAATCTTATTCAAATGCACATCCTCCTTTCCCTGATTCTGAGGTTCCTTCTTGATCTTTGCTATTCAAAGTGTAGCCCATAAACCAGCAGCATCAGCCTCATCTTGTTAGAAATGCAGACTCTCAGGCCCCAACTTAGACCTGCTGAATCAGAACCTGCATCCTAACAGGTTCCTCAGGTAATCTGTGTGCAAATTACAGTTTGAGAGGGAGTGTTTTAAGGAAGGTGGTCTTGCCCATCCCAACCCAAAATCTCTTGCTTCTGGGAGCACTTTTATTAATGAGAGTGTGACATATTCCTTAGGGGTCAGCAACCTATGGTCCATAGGCGAAATCTGGCCTGCTGCCTGTAAGTAAAGTTTTATGGAAACACAGCCACGCTCATTTGTTTATGTAGTGTCTATGGCTACTTTTCTGCTACAACTGCAGTGTTAAGTAGTTGCAACAGAGACTGTATGGCCTGCCAAGTTGAAAATATTTACTATTTGGCCCTTTACAGAAAAAGTATGCTTTTGCTGTACATTATAATCACCAGGGAGGGGGGTGCACTGGGAAAAAAAATACCATTGACTCTTTTTTTTCCCTAAATAGAACCCTAGTGATTCTAATATGCAGGACAAGTTGAGAACGACTAGGGTATGAGTCAAAGGCCAGAGACCCACCTCTTTACCCACAAACCTAGCAAGGGCACTCCCCATTTGTGGGAGTCAAGCATCCCACATGCCCCAGATCACATGGATCCTTCAATCTGAAAGAGGTGGTTAAGCTCCAACTCACCTTAAACTCCTCCTCTAATCCATTGTTGCTGGTCCCTGGGATTTTGTTGTAAATTTTCTGCAGATGTGTTTCTAGAGAGGTCACTTCCAGTTCTGTATCTCCATAGAGATAATGCTCCAGAAGGGCTTGGTATATGAAGACGTACTGCATCTGAAACACAGATGATGCCCAAGTTCCCAGTTATACACAACATGGTTCTTGTGGCAACAGAGCACCCCGTTCCACTCCCATTTCACCCAAGTCCACTTCTCCTTTGATCCTAGCAGGGATAAAACGATTTGCTCTCATTGTCCCAATACAGTTAGGCAGAACTTGAAATGCATGAGTCCCGCTGGAGGTGCTTAACTGGGGAGGGAGGGTCCTACCATGGCACCTGCCTGGAGAGAAGAACAAATCCAACTCCTGCTCACTCTAAAAGAGCACATATTCGATAGTCTGAAGGGGGTCTCAAAATCTGGTGACACCTGTGCCAGCCTTCTTCCCAGTGCTGAACCGTTTGAACCTTGTGCCCTAACCACAGAGCTGATCTCACTGCTGCTCCCAGACATGGCTGAGCCGCGTCACAACTCTGTGGGCACTCGCTCTCTTGGCTGCTTCCCTCAGGACCTGTTCCTTCTTCTTAGAGCCTAGTGCAAATGACACCTGCCCTGCCTTCCCAATTCCCCTGGGCACAACCTCTTCTGTGCTCCATGTTTCTTTCAAGACATAACTTACAAGGACCCTTCATCACACTGTACGATGATCATTTACAATAATCTGGGAGGCAATCCACAAGGCGGATAGATGTTTTGGTCCTGGAACGCCCCCACCCTCACTTCACCCACAAATCACTCACGTCTGTTTGCACCATCTGGCAGCGCTGTGCTCGGATGCGGCTCACAAAACCATACACGTCCACCTTCCGTTCTGTATGCATCATGTCCAGCATGGCATCAATGACGACAAAGGTACCTGTACGCCCTACACCTGCACTGTAGTCAGAGAGCAGGGGTGTTACCAGGATAGCCAGCATGCTTTGTGGGAACATACAGGGAGGGGGCAGCACAGGCTGGGGCTCTTTCTTCAAGTCTCTAAATTCTAATTCTGAATGCAGTAGAGCTAGGAATCTCGTGAAGCCAACAACCCCACTGTACCCTGAACTCCTTACCTCTAGCTATCAGGACCAGGCAACTTTGACACTTAGAAGGGTCTGAGGGCTCCAAGTACACAAGGCAGCACTCAACCTGGCATAGCAGTGGTCTCCCCACCCACAATCTTGGAGGACTGACTTCCCTCTTTCCTCAAGTGCTCTCCATCCAGCACCAAAACTTGAGGAATCTCCCTGGCTGCTGCCCCAGGGCCCCAACAGCTCATTTGCTCTGTGCCAGCCTCCTTAGCCAGGGCCCCTGTGCTTTCCCCTGCTCTGGCCATGGGAGCAGAATGTGGTATGAGCGGGGAGCCAAGGGTCAGGCCACACTGACCTGCAGTGGACCACGATGGCCCCTGCATACTGAGGGTTACAGGCCTTCACCTTCTTGAGGAACTTGAGCATGCCGATTGGGGTGAAAGGTACCCCAAAGTCTGGCCAGCTGGTAAAGTGGAACTGAGTGATGAGGCGCTGTGGCTTTCTGTTGGTCACGTCACCCACCTGTGAAGTAAGGAGATCCTGTGTGTTGGCCTTAACACTCTGGGGTAGGGTAGCAACAGGCAAAGGAGGGTGAGGCTTAGGGGCTGGGACCAGCTGTGGTTGTCAGTGATAATGGGGACGTGAGAGTATACCCAAGGAAGGTTAACCATGGACAGAGAATCTTCCCAGGAACCCCATGGGGTAGGCAGGGCTGTTACTATTATTCTCAGCCTATAGATGTGGAATGTGAAACTCAGGGAAGTTAAATGACCTGATCGAGGTCCCAGAACTAGTAAATGGCAAGGTCAGAACTAACATGCAGGTCTCCTGACTCTTGGTAAACTCCCTTTTCATAGCACCACACACCCCTCAGCTGAAGGCAACCTTTGCTCAAGCCTCCAGGGTCACTCTGGAGGGTTAGGAGCAGGGCCCACCAAATCCTTGATGTCAGGAGCCTTTGGACTAAGAAAGGAGGAGAGGTGAGTCAAGTACTCAGAAGATTACATCACTTCCTGATGTACTTGGTTCATACCTAGATGATCAAACACCATCTCAATAATACTTTTTCTCCCAGCCATGGAAATGCTCCTCTCTTAGCTGTGACAAAGAAGTTCCCTGGGAGCTCAGATCTCTGATTTCAGAGTGCAAACGTACCACACACTCCGCGGTTCCTGACCACCCTGAGTAAGAGGGGGGATGACCCAGCCTTTTTCGACCTCTTAATGGTCAGTAGATCCTAAACAGAACCGAGAAAGGAGGCAAGAGACAGTACCTGTTGAATGCAGAACTTTCGCACGGTGTAGTCCACCAAGACAGTCACATCCTCTACCGACACACGGATATTCCCATAGGTCCAGCAGCCTTGGTCTGGCCAGTACTGGGCACACTTGCACTGGAAAGGAACAGACACACATCCCCTGACCACAGACCTCCCGCCCTGGCAAGTGCAAAGGGGCTGAAAGGAAAGGACCACAAAAGCCTAGACTGAAGTCCCCAGAAAGCCCTGTGGTCTCTTCTCTCACCTCAGTCAGCTGTCGACTTATTCATTTTAACTGTTCTTTTTTCAAGTTCCTCAGCTTCCATTCTGTTTAGCACAATCTCTTAACTTATGCACAGCCGAAGCCCTACACTTCTTGCTCTTTTCCACCCCCATTCCCTCAGTTCAGGGCAAATTAGAAGCCATTTTACCTACAGAATCTGCACTTCCACAATATCCCCGGTCATACGCTAGGGGCAAGCATGCCTGATGTTCTAGAACCAGCAATCTGCTATGAGGGGGTCACCAGGGTGGATTGATGCCGAATGTAAACCTGCTACGAGAGGCCTAAGGCCTTCTCTGGTGCCTAGGCCTTGGACAGCTTCCAAAAGCCAGAGGTCCAACTGGAGGAAACCCAAACCAACTAGATCTAAAGCCAAGCCCTAGTGCTATCCTTCCTAAGCACTATGGAGCTGCTAATCAACACACCCAACAACCCATTGTGGGGATCAAGGTGACTCAAGGGCCATCCTGGAGAAAGACTGTCATGAAATGGGGATTCCTCTCTGGGGCTTGATCCGGGACTCAAGACTGGTGCTGGCTGTGGCTCAGTGATGGGGCTGCCCAGGCATGGACTTGGCAGCCACAAAAAGAAAAGGATCAGTCAGAAAGCTGCCTGCAGGATCAAGCCAGGGCCTCAGATTCCCTTGTACCCACAGGGTCTCAGTCATACAGTTCCCTCTGCTGATTCAGGAGAAGGGTCAGGAAACCAGGGGAAGGCAAGACTAGAGAAGCCAGGGGAGAAAGGCCACTCTGTGGCTTTTCCTTGGCTAATGGCCCAAGTCTTTCTTCCAGGTTGTTTGGGAACCAGGGTGAGTTGTTTGACTACCAGACATAGGGAACATAGCATAGGCACACCCCTGAGGTTCATCGGAGGCTTCCAGGCCATAGGAAAGTCTGGTAGGCATACTGGCCGGGGTTCTGTCTGGATGAATGTCTGGCACAGGAGCCACAAAAGGTGGACAGCCCAGGCTCAAACACAGAGCTCCAACAGAACAGTCCCTCTGCTGGTCATGCCTGCCTCAGGGGCCCACCTATCGAATTTTTTCACTCACCTCCTTTCTCTCCTTCAGGTTGGTCACCATGACAATGGTGGCTGTGTTTTGTTCCCAGATCATCCTCCAGAAATCATTCACCGTTTCTTCTTTTGGTCCTAAAGTAGCCAATAGCAAAGATGAGGAGAATACACACCAAGGGGAAGAAAGATGCTGGGAAACTGGGAACATTCATTCCTGACTTTTGGAAGCCTGTGCCCACACATCCCCAGCTAAATATCCAGTCCATCTATCCATCCACTCAACTACTAACTGAACACTTCCCACGTATCCACCATCTATGTGCCAGGCACTTCAAAAGGAAGTGCAGTGGGGGTGGGAGGTTGTCAAAATATAAAGAGAACACGAACAATGTCTCCCAAGGATATCATAGTTGAAGATTAGAAATCATGACTGCTCACTGAATACTGATGTTATGGGCCAGACATTGAGCTAAGTGCTTTATATCTGACTTACTCCTTCCTACCATGCTCTGAGGTGGGTGTCATCAGCCACAGAGAGGTTGGGCGACTTGCTTAGGCTGGAATTTAAAACTGACCTCCCACACAGCCTTTTCCAGAAAGCCACTAGAAGATTTCTAAACAAAAAATGAGGGAGCAAACAAACAGAGAGAAAGAAACGGGATCTAACACAGGAGAGAGGCTAATGGAATTCCCAGGAAACCAATCCAGAACAGAACCAAAGAAAGGAGGTCCTAGAAAGATCCCAAGATAAAAAATTAACCTTAAAAAAATTAAACTTCATGTATCTGAAGGCACTGAGAGGAAACATATACTTCTAGTGAAGAGTTTGGGGAAAAAAAAAATCAGTGCTAGGTATATAAAAAACTCAGTGAATAGGAAAAAAAGGCAATGATTAACTCTTGGAAAAGAGGAAAACCAAAAACTGTACAAAAAATCATATAATACTATGTGCTTCAGCTATGAATAATACTGGTATAGTAATAATAATGTAAATAATAAATATTATCTTAACCCCAAATTGTGATTTAACTGTACTGGGAGAATGGGGAAAAGGGACATGTCTGTGTTATGTCTGTCTGTCTGAGTGTGAGAAGTTTATAAGAGGATTAAATAAATTATCATCTACCATAAGAATAAATCAACAGATAAAAGCGGCTGCATTAGACTAAAAAAGTGAAGAGGAAATGGGGGACAACTTTTGTTTTTATTAGCTTTGTAATATCCTTTGACTTTATTAAACTTTGTATTCCCTTTAGTAAAATAAAAAGTACTAAAAAGAAAAACAAATAATGATAGAAGTGGACACATGCCACAAAGACATACAGAGCAGAAACTGTTTCATTGTCTGGCAGTGATAGGAGGTGGTGACACTTGAGCCATTTGTTAGGATATCAGGTGGATGGGAGTTTATAAAGGGGACACAGGGAGAAAAGGCACTCTAGGCAGAGGTGCAGGGGGCTAGCAGCCAGAAAGAGCATGAGACATCTAGGACGGCAAGCAGTTTAGTGAGGTCATTGCGCATAGCGTGGTAGAAGAGGGAGCTGGGAAGACAGATAAGGTACCAGAAGCTAAAAGGGTAGAGAGGCCAGGCTAAGGCAGGCTCATGCTACTGATATTGGAAAATTGTTATAGGACTTTCATGAGAATCCTGATAAAAGTTTTGCATCAAGAAAGGCCATTCTGGTGGAAGAAATGCAAGGAGCAAAGCTGGGGCCTGGAGGTATCAGTCAGTAGGCTAATGCAACAGAATTGGAAGAAAAGATGGGAATCAGGCAGTGTGTCAGAGAAGACAGATACTGGAGAGAAAAACGAGGACTAGTCTTACTCTGAGCAAGGGATAAGAGGAGATCTGGGTGATCCCAAATCTGGCTTGGTTGATTAGATAGATTACAGTCCAGTTATGGTGACAGCCAGAGAACACAGGATAAAAAGCAGTTTAGGGGCTGAGAAAGAGTCATGTTTTAGTTTCTGATATTGAATCTAAAGAGTCTGTGGGGGTATCCAGGAGGACGGGTACAAAATTCACCTGAAAACATGGCTCAGGAGCTCAAGAGAAGCAGGACCCAGTCAAACAGAAGTGGGTATTAGATGAGGTCTCAGAGAGAATACAGAGGGGGAGAAGAAAAGAAGGGGCCCAACAAAGAATGCTAGGGATCCTTAGCATTACTCAAGTTCAGACAGAACAAAAATCCTGGGAAGGAGACGAAGGAGGAGCAGACGGAGAAGCAGGCGAACTGAAAGAAATGGTGCCATGAAAGACAAGAATGGAGTTTCAAGGAAGTAGTCATCCACAAACTGAGGGGGAAACTATATCTAAAGGGAGAGAAAGAAGAATAAGAGCCAGAGAAGAAATATCTAGAAAAGTGAGAAAAATCAAGATAACTATCAGGAAATAACGGAGGAGAGTTTTAAGAAGTGTGAAGTACTGTGGAGAGGCTCAGAAGGATGGGAGTCTGACAAAAGGGCCCCCAGAAAGTCACAGGTGACCTTAATACAACAAATATTTTAGTGTCAACAAGGCCTCATGGCTACAGAGGAAGGGAAAGCCGGGCCTGGTCAGGCAATGGCCAGGCCCCAGTGGGAGACTGCTAGAGCCAGGAGGATCTAAGGCTTTTCCCGACCACTTTCTTTTACCTCTCTCTCTCTTTATCTCTGTCATAGTACTGTCCACTAGAACTTTCTGTGACGATGGAAATGTTTCATATCTTGCACTACTATGGTAGCCTCTAGCCACATATGGCTCTTGAGCCTTAAAATGTGACTAGTACGACTGAGAAACTGAATTTTAAATTTTATTTAATTTTAATTAAAAATTTAATTTAAATATCCACATGTGGCTAGTGGCTACCATACTGAACAGCACAGCCACTTACTAAAATTTGTTAATTTTGCTGTAAATTGTCCTCTACCAACTAAAGGCTCCAAAAAGGCAGGGCCATATTCTCTTTTACTCTCCACATATCCCCATCACCTAGGCCAGTGCCTGGCACACAAGAGATGGTCAATAACTATTTGTTAAGTGACTAAATAAATGGGCTTTGATGGACCATAATAACATCAATTACTTTTTTCTCTCCCTCTTTTTTTTTTTTTGTGAGGAAGATTAGCCCTGAGCTAACATCCGTTGCCAATCCTCCTCTTTTTTTGCTGAGGAAGATTGGCCCTGGGCTAACATTCGTGCCCATCTTCCTCTACTTTATATGGGACGTTGCCACAGCATGGCTTGACAAGCAGTGCATATGTCCGCGCCTGGGATCCAAACCTGTGAACCCCGGGCTGCCAAAGCAGAGCGTGCAAACTTAACTGCTATGCCACCGGGCCGGCCCCCATCAATTACTTTTTAATGCTACAAACATCAAGATATTTTTGCTAGGATCCCAAAGGTGAGGACACTGGTCAGAACTTCAGTCTATGTGTGCAGAGCATGTGCAGGACCATGGCACTGAGTCCCTACTCTGAGGGTTCCTAGACCACTTATCTGTAAATAACAGTGGAGCTCAGGCCCACAAGTAGGGGCAGGAGATGAGCCAGCCCGGACCCTGTGAGGTGGCCAATCCTCTCTGGAGACTGAATCCAAATTTGAACTCTGAGCCACCTGGCTTGAACCTAAGGTTTCTAAAAGGCCCCAAGACAGAGGGCCTCATAAGACTGTGTTTTGTGTGTATGTCCTTCTCCAGTCTTTTTTATGCACATATACAAAAGGACCTCTTTTAAAGGACCCCTGGCTACTATGCCATCGAGATCAAGGCCCCTAGTTGTAAACCTGCAAGGTGGATTACATTTCTTTCAAGGGGTAATAATGATAGAAAAGCTGATTAGTCTATTTAGCATGGAAGAAAAAACCCAAATCTACTATGAGCTCATGGTTAAGCCTAAGAGTAAAAAATTATCATTACTTTACCTTGTGCAGCAATGAATTTGTTCTTTTCTTGGTAGCCCTGGGGGGCGCGGGGAGAGGAATAGGGGAGAAAAAGAAAGTGAAAACCAAAAATGGATTGGAATGAAATTCTCCAGACTCCGAACCAGTTAACAAAGCCTCCCTTGTGAAAAGATCCAGGAAATTAACAAGGATTTCCATTCTAGAAATCTCCAAGGGATTAGCTTTGGATAGCAGGAATCAATGATTACAAAGATTACATGGTCTAGGTAGTCTTCTTAAAGTGAATTATTAATGAACACCAGTATAAGAACACCCAAATACCAACTCCTAGGCTAGACTCTGTTTCTGATGCTTTCTCAACAGCTGACAATCTGGGTCTTAGTGTTAATGGATAAGAACCCTCCAAGGCAGAAGCATATGTGGTGGTTCCAGGGGTAAAGTTGGGCCCATACTAGGAAGGGAAAAGGGTTATTTTCTTGATGAAGTTTTTAACTTCAAAACTTTCTTGAAGTATTTACCCAGGTGCAAAAACTTTCTGGGAACAGTCTGTGGGTATGGTGGAACAGCTCCCAGTGTTTGACTATAGGGTTCTCCAGGCAGTGGGGGACAAGAAGCAAAGGAGCCTGGGGATGCCACTTAACAGATAAGGAGCCTCTGAAAAACTGACAACTGGCCGTAACTTTCTTTTCCAGTCTTTATTGTTTCAGTCATACATCTTTCCAATTTTATTGTTTAAATGTAGTGTTCACTTGAGAACTCCTGGTTAAGTGAAAAATCATTTGGTTTAAGGATTGTAAATTATCCTCTGCCGCTCTCAGACAGCAGTAAGATGGGCAATGAGGGAGGCAGCTTCCTGGATGGGACACCATGTCACACCAAGGTGATGACGTGAAATACAAGTCTGCAAGGCAGTAGCAGAATAAAGGAGGGACCTGAGTCTGAGAAGCCACTTCCTATTCCAGTTCAAACAAGGGTAGGGCAGGATTGCTTCCCAACACAAAAGGAGAAAGCTTCAGGCCTCGAGCTGGGCATGGTTAGAGTCAGCATCAGGAAGCTTGTTAAAATTTTTGATGAGGAGAGGAATTTAAGTTTCTGCAAATATATATATATATATATATTTTTTTTTTGTGAGGAAGATCGGCCCTGAGCTAACATCTGCCAATCCTCCTCTTTTTTGCCGAGGAAGACTGGCCCTGGGCTAACATCCATGCCCATCTTCCTCCACTTTATATGGGACACCACCACAGCATGGCTCGCGAAGCGGTGCGTTGGTGCCCGCCCGGGATCCAAAACGGCAAACCCCGGGCCGCCGCAGCGGAGCACGTGCACTTTACCGCTTGCACCCCCAGGCCCGCCCCACTGCAAATATTTTTAATCATTAGAATATGGAAACCGAGAAAGCCTTACTTCAGAATGCTGCATTCTGCTTATAGTACTAAACTTGTAATTACAACTGAAGCTCTTAGAGTATGTTAAGCCACGTCATATCCCTGGCTCCACAAGAAGTCACTGCTGAATTCTCACTGGAGCATGTGGGCCATGAATACTCTGAAAGCACAGTTGGAGGGCCCAGCCCCAAAGTGCTTCCTGCCCTATCGTTACCAGAAGTGTGCCACATGTCCCCCAGGAAAGCATGCCTACATAGTGATATGGCGGCACTGCTTAACCAGTACAGTATAACTAGAATGAAGCAAAATTACCAATTTTCCCTGTGTCATGTTGATGAAATGTGCCTCCCTGGTTCCTGAGATGTCTTTGGGCTCTGAAAGTCAAATCCCAGCTGGCTCTAGCTGGTAGCAACATTCCTACCAGTTAAAAAAACCCCACATTGGGGCTGGCCCGGTGGCGCAAGCGGTTAAGTGCGCGCGCTCCACTGCGGTTGCCCAGGCTTTGCCGGTTTGGACCTGGGGCATGCACCGACGCACCGCTTAGCAAGCCATGCTGTGGCGGCGTCCCATATCAAGTAGAGGAAGATGGGCATGGATGTTAGCCCAGGGCCAGTCTTCCTCGGCAAAAAGAGGAGGATTGGCAGATGTTAGCTCAGGGCCGATCACACAGGCACACGCACACACACACACACATGCACTTCTAAAGACCCTATATACTTGTAGACGTCTAAAGATGAGTGAGGAAACTGGTCCCTCCTAAGACTCCAGGTTGGAGGCCCACTTGCCAACTGTGCCGCTGCATGTTTCGTCTCCTCCTGTGACCAAAGCCAGGTTCACTTTCAGATCTTTGTGTTCCCCAAACCACAGGGCCCATTCCCCCTTGCCTGATACTACCACTCTGTGGTGCCTGGTACTTCCCTTCAAGATCCATGTCTGATCTTAGTTTTCTGTGCAAAACGGTCTTGGTAAGTGGTTGCCAGGGGGTGGGAATGGGGATTAACTGTATATAGATATATATGGACAAGAAGGTTGTTACTGCAGTGAGCAAAATGTTCTAAAAGTAAGAGGCAGTAGACAGGGTTTCTTTTTTGAGGTGATGAAAATGTTCTAAAATTGACTGGTGATGGTTGCACATATCTGTGAAAATACTGAAAACCACTGAATTACAAACTTTAAATGGGTGAAAATCACGGTATGTGAATTATATCTCAATAAATGTTAAAAAATGTTCTAAAACAATTGTGGTAATGGCACCGTTAATTCGGTAAGCTTACTTTAGTTTAGCATAGTCTGCCCCTACGATCCAAGTCCAAAGCATTTCTGCTCTCTTTCCCACTGGCTCTTACCTGCACTTAACCCTGGTGGCCACCTAACGCTTCCTCCATGCTTGACTCTTTGCCCTCTGAGATGCTCTTCTCTCCTCTTGCTCGGTGCGCCTGGCAGAGGCTGGTGGGCCCCAGGGCCCACCCTTCTCTCTCTAAAGACTTTCAAGGCCATGGCTTTGGAATATCTCCTCTGAGCTCCAGATCAATATGACCAACTGTATACTGGATACATCTACGGGGACCACGCTATACTCTACATACACCCTATACTCTCTTGCATATACAGTCACCAAGTCCTGCTAACTTCTACCTCCAAAGTAGCTTTTACTTTGTTGCTTCCTCTCCAACCCTTCTACAGGCCCTCATCATCTGTGACCTGCTACTGTAACAGCCCCCAACCGGCCCCTCCTAAATCCATGTTGCACATAGTAACCTAGGTGATCAATATACAGATGTGGCCATGTTACTCCTTGTCTTTAACACCTTTCAATGTTACTCAATTTCCTAGAAAATTAATCAAAACCCTTAGCTGTACTGAAAATTTGCAGATACTATAAGCAGCACCCAGTTCTACCCCTTCCAGCTTGACTTTCTTACTACTAAGAAACTAAAAGTTCAGTTCCCTAGACTCTCTTACAGCTCAGTTCTGCATAAAACCTAGCTTCTTCCTAGCAGATGCTCCCACACAAGACTTCGGGTAGAAGTGAGCAATGTGAGATGGTGACTGTGCTAGGAAGATCTGGTCTTTGGGCACACATGGGAGCAGAAGCAGAAGCATCCAGTTTTCTGTAGCACCTGTGCAGAGGTTTCACTCTGAGAGTTACATGGGGTAGTTGGGTACATCTATGGCTGCTCTGTTCCTCACTGAGCAGCACCTCAGCTTGGTTCACTGGCTCTCCCACAGATTTTGTAAGCTACCCAATATCTTATAATAAACCCCTTCCTGCTTAAAAGAGTAGACAAAAAGTAGACTCTGTGTCTGCAACTAAGAACCCCAATGGACACACTTGACATTCAATGCCTTCCAAGATCAAGTCTCTACTAATCCCTGAGTCTCATCCCCCATGACTTCCCATCTTGTACCTTATAACCTAAGACTTATAAGTACCTTATAATCTAAGTAATAGACTATTTCCAGTCTCTGACTTTGCTCATGCTTCTCCTTTTGCTTTGAAGTTTCTGCCCATCTTTCTTCTCTTGAACACTGACTTACCCTTCAATATTGAGCTCTACTGGATCACCAGATTGGCTGAATGTTTCTTTTGCTAAGCCCCACAGAACCTGGCTATACTTCCTTCATGCACATTGCACATTATAGGAAATGATCTACCTGTGTGCCATACCAGGGACCATATCTTTTTTTTTTTTTTTTTTTTGTGAGGAAGACTAGCCCTGAGCTAACATGCGATGCCAGTCCTCCTCTTTTTGCTGAGGAAGATTGGCCCTGGGCTAACATCCATGCCCATCTTCCTCTACTTTATATGGGACGCCATCACAGCATGGCTTGACAAGCAGTGCATGGGTGTGTGCCTGGGATCTGAACCTGCGAACCCCAGGCCGCTGAAGCGGAGTGCGCACTTAACCGCTGCGCCACCAGGCCAGCCCCCAGGGACCGTATCTTATCTCTGTAACCTTTGAGCGTACCCACAGTGCTCGGCACATAGCAGGTGCTCAAAAGAGTTTGACTGAGTTTAATAAATCGTGAAACCTAAATGCTTTTAATCCTTGACTCTTAGGCATGTTAATCATAAGTCTTTTCCTGCTTTTCTACTTTTACTGAGTTTAGTGTCCCAGATTTAACCCTCTTCATCTAAACTCTCATCTCACCTATTAATGACTCTCCAATAACCATCAAGGCATTATAGGATGCCCTACTGTGAGCTCCAACTAAGCATGGCCAAAGGAGAAGGCTTGTTTGCTCCTAGTGCCTTGCTCATCACCACCATAAATAAACCCATCTTAGCTGCTTACCAGGCTTAACATCCAACTAAATTTTATCTGTCTTCACCTTTAATGTGAGAAGAAGCCAGACTGGATATGGTGACAGACACTGCTGGTTACTAACTCAAAAGCCATTCCTCCCCTTTCTTCCTTACTATCAGAACCATGGTTTTGTTTGGATATTTACCTTCCTTTGGCTTGGAAGGTGACCATTCCCCAGCCGCATAGGGTAAATCATGATAATTCTCAATGCCCTAGCAAGTGACTAGAGAGAGGGTGTAAACATGTGATCCAATCCTGGCCTGCTGGCCCTGAAGAGCAGTGTAACGGAGAGGCTTCTGGGAAAGGTCGTGCTCCTTAATCTTAAGAGAAAAGCATATGCAGAAAGGTTCCTCCTCTGTGCTGTTTGCTGTGTTTACAAGGAATGCTTGGAACTGCTGCAGCCATCTTGTGACCACAAGACATTGCTGACTGGCTGAAGACATCCAAGTAGAAAGATGGAAGCACCTGGGTTAAGGATGTCAACTATGTCACAGACTCAGCCAGCCCTAGAACTGGCCTACATCTGCCTCCTGATTATATGAGATACATAAATGTTCCTGTCTAGACCACTTTTAGTTGAGTATTTGCTTACCTGCAGAAGGAAACATTCTGATATTGCTATTTTCTTCCATATAACATTAAAGTCAACTTGTTCCTCCCAACCTTTTCATCATAATCCTTGATGTAGGTCCTGGGAATTCCAGCTGATTACTAGCCTTTCTCCATTTTCCTTATTTACCACATCAGTCATTTCTCTACCAGGGTTCCCTTCCTTCCAACCACAAACATGTGACCATCACTGTTAAAAATACACAGGAACTTCAGCAAATCCACTCCACCGGGGATGCCTGGACTGCTCCATTTCTGAAGTCCATCTGGGAGCCTAGTTTTTGGCCATAGCCTCTGGTTCTTCCATCTTTTTCCTTTTCTTATCCCAAACCTGCTTTTTCACTTTCTCAAGACCTAGTTCCTTGATCCCACCACCTTTTCCTGGTATATTAGTTCATTCCTAACATCACTTCCTTTCTCTACTGAACCTGAAGCCCTTGGCTGACTACTTGAAGCTGCAACTGACATCCCCAGCCCCTCTGTCTGAGTACCACATGTTCTCTGCGTATCACCAATCCCAGGGCCCAGTTGGAGAAAATCACATAACTGAGGCCCCTATACATCCATGATTTCCATCTTAGGTAGGCCTTCAGTACAGCTAGACATGCCTTTTTCTTTCCCTTTTCAGTATTCTTTCTTATTGATCTCAGAAGCTATTCTAAACTTTCATTACTCTCATGTCACAGTCCCATCCCCTTCTTTCAGCAGATAATCACGACTTTACTTCTTAGAGAAAACAGATGAGTTCCCTCAGCTTGATTCACCCACACATATCAACCATCTCTATCTATTCTATATTCTCCTTTACCATCCATCTCAGAGGAAGAAATGCCCTTTCTCATATTCAATGCTAATCTGTCCATCAGTATTCTTTTTAAAAAAATTGTGGTAAAATATACATAACATAAAATTGACTTTTTTTTCCTCCCCAAAGCCCCAGTGCATGGTTGTATATCTTAGCTGTTAAGTCCTTCTAGTTCTTCTATGTGAGCCGCCACCACAACATGGTTACTGACAGATGAGTGGTGTGGTTCTATGCCTGGGAACCGAACTCGGACTGCTGAAGTGGAGAGTGCTGAACTTTAACCACTAGGCCATCAGGGCTGGCCCAGAAAATTGACCATTTGTAAGTGTATACAGTTCTGTGGCATTAAGTTTATTCACACTGTTGGACAACCATCACCACCATCCATCTCCAGAACATTTTCATCTTCCTCAGCTGAAACTCTGTATCCATTAAACAATAATTCCCCATTCTCCCCTCCCCCTAGCCCCTGGCAACCACCATTTTACTTCTATCTCTATGAATTTGACTACTCTAGGTACTTCATATAAGTGGAATCACACAATATTTGTTCTTTTGTGACTGGCTTATTTCACTTAGCATAATATCTTCAAGGTTCATCTATGTTGTAGCATGTGTCCGAGTTTCCTTCCTTTTTAAAGGCTGAATAATATTCCACTGCATGTGTATACTACATTTTACTTATCCATGCATCTAGCGATGGAAATGTGGGTTGATCCATCTTTTGGCTATTGTGATTAATACTGCTATGAACATGGGTGTACAAATTTCATCAGTATTCTCTTCATGCATCCTGCTTCAGTAGTCAGGTTTGCTCTTACTAGCTTGCTCACTCTCTTGCTCTTCTTTTCAAACTCTCTTTACTGGCTCCTTCCCCAAGCCTATAACACATACTCAAGTCTCTCACACCACCTCTGTAAACATTCTCTAAATCACCCCTAAAAACCTCCTCCCAGTCTCAGTTCTTCTCTCAGGCCTTGGTTCATAGTAGACATGACTAACCAGACTTCCCTGGTGTCAGATATTCTTGTCCTGTTCTCCTTTACTTTTACTACAGATGGCAAGGCTTGCTTTTGTTCTCAGTTATCTGAATAAGCTCAATAAAGGGTTCACTGACTCTTACAGAAAAGTACACATTTAGATTCAGATTTCTGCCTGGGAAACCTCTGGGTTGGTGACAGGGTAAATATAAGAAACATTTTAAACTGTTTGATTTTGAAAAAAGTTTTCAATCCCTTAAAAAAATCAGACTCCTCAGGGAAAACTTAAAATGACAAATATTCCTCCTAACGTCATTCAAGGTAACAATGAGAAAAGCTCGAGTTCCTTACATTGATGAAGGAAGCATTGATGTAATCAGAATCTGGAACTCCTTCAACTGGTGTCAGATGGACTCTAGAGTGGTCATCTACAAAAAAAATATTAATATTTCAATTAAATCAAACTTTATTTCTCACTAGTCCTGATGCAACTAGGCCAGTTGAGACATCTGTGCCTATGTGTAGAGACACACACGTATAAAGATGTCACTGCAGCACTATTTATAACAGCAAAAAATTGGACACATCTCAACCATCATTAGGGG
This sequence comes from Ceratotherium simum simum, assembly GCF_057802395.1. Taxonomy (NCBI): domain Eukaryota; kingdom Metazoa; phylum Chordata; class Mammalia; order Perissodactyla; family Rhinocerotidae; genus Ceratotherium; species Ceratotherium simum. Next base: position 31,051,199 of record NC_141920.1, on the reverse strand, counting down.
ACTAGTTAAATAAATTAAGATATACCCACAATATGAAATAGTAAGCAGTTGATAAAAAGGAAAGAGAATACTTCTGTTTTTTGACAGATGAATTGCCAATATACATTGCTGAAAGAAAAAAAGTCAGAGCAATGTCTACAGCATACCAATTATATTTTAAAAACATATATAATATATATACACATATTCATACACAAATAAGATATAAATAGTTGTAAATGCTTAGTATAGTGGTAGTATAGTGTTTTCTAATATTATACACCCAAAAACACACCAGGAATTTTTTAAAGGATAAATTTTTTAAAAAAGCAATCATAAAAATAAAACAAAGTTCGGGAGCCAGCCTGGTGGCGTAGTGGTTAAGCCCACGTGCTCCGCTTCGGCAGCCCAGGGTTGGCAGGTTCGGATCCCGGGCGTGGACCTACACACCGTTCATCAAGCCATGCTATAGTGGTGTCCAACATACAAAATAGAGGAAGACTGGCACAGATGTTAGCTCAGGGCCAATCTTCCTCACACACACACAAAAGGCAAAGTTCAAATCAAACATTTTGCTCTCGCATTCCACTGGGTTACCCATATCCCATTCTAGAGACCACTGGCCTAGAAAAATGTCTGTTGGGTTATAGATCAACTGATTGGCAACGGCTAACTCTGGGAAGGGGTTATGAAGAGAACTCTCTATCAGAATTTCTTTGCAACGAGGACTACAAAAACCCACAACCAACACGCACTTCCTATCTGGCCCTAGTGAAAACTGCTCTCCTTGACCTCCTAGAAACTTTAGGCCTGCCACCAAACACCTGCTCAAGCACCCTAACTGACTTTATGAACACCTGGCGTCGGCCTGGGAGCCATAAAGTCTCTTCTAGCCCAAAGGCTTGACCGAACTCTTATTATCAACCTTCCTATGATCAATTTGCGAGATTCTTTCCCTCCTCAGAAAATCCAGCTAGAGATGCAGTTTCAGGTTACATCCCAAGAAACCCTACAAACACTCACACGGCAAGATGTTTACATATCGATTTTTTTCCTTGTTTTCTTCCTTGGAGGCAGCTTCACAAGTGGCCTGGATAGGACAAGCAGGGAGAGCCTGAAAGGTTAAGAGAAATTAGAGGAGTTATTAACAGAGATAAACACCAAACATGCAAACTGTTGCACCATACCCTGACCTGGCAGCAAGTTCTACCTTTTCTTGGGGGAAAAAAGATGAGCCCAGGTGAATACTTGCAGCCTAACACAGAGAGTGTACCTCTCTTCTAAATAGCCTGCAAGCTCCTTACAGTTTAACACCAAGAACCCCCAGGAGGCAGCATGCTCTTTATACAATTACTATGTAGTAAGGGCCTGTTAAAATGCTGGGTCAAAATGGACCACCTCTGTAAATAGAAATGGGGACAGAACTGAAGGGATGGGCCATTTATCACCATGCAAACCACCATGCAGAGATGACATGCATCTCAGAGTGAACCACACAGGAGGGATCTGGTTGGTCAGCTGAGTTGGGCCCTCTCTCGGGGCTTGATAAGGGGGTATGGCAGCCCAGCCTCTAGCATTGTGGCAAGTAAGCAAGGATAGGCAGGTGGGTGAGAGGGCATTCACATGGATGCAGCAGTTAGGAAGCAGAGGATTTGGGTGAGGTGACACTGAATCAGCAGCAGTTTTGGAGCAAATGTAAATTAGTTAGCACTGGGAGGCATGTGGATAAACATAAATGGTTTGACATGAGATAGTCTGGATTGTATGAACTTCAGCAAATCTGTTAAACTTTCTAGGCCCAAGTTTCCTCATCTATAAAATTGGAATAATAATATCTGTCATATAAGGAGTAAATAAGATAATCTCATGTCTAGCACAGAATAAGCATTCAATAAATTAGTTTTATAGGAGTGGGAAGCTAAACTTTATTATTTGAACTGTTTTATTCTTCTATGGTCCATATATTCAAAACTAAGAAAGCAAAAAGGGAAATAGTAAAATTCCAACCTAGACAACCTTCCTGAGAAGTGATTTGAAAATATGTCTTATGAGCCTTAGAAATATTCATACCCTTTGACCTAGCAACTCCACTTCTGAAAATCTAGCCTAAAGAAATAAAAATCTTATGTTCAAATTATTTACTTCATCATCGTTTTGAATGACCCAAAACTGAAAACAACCTTAGTATTCAGCAGTAGGGGAACAGTTAAGTAAATTATGGTTCATGTATTACTTTTCATTCATTCTTTCAACAAATATATATTGTGTACCTATTAGGTACTGAGCTGGGTACAGAGAAACAGTGGTGAATCAATCATATACATAGTTCTTGCTCTCATGGACAACACAAAGTTGTGGGTGAAAGATGGACATTAAACAAATAAAACAAGTAAATATAAAACTACATACCATGATAAATGCAGTGAAAGAGCAAAATGCTTATTAGCGAAAGTATCAGAAAGCCCAAGAAATACCCATATACCCAAACTTAGATTAAGGGTTGGTCTCTATTAGGGAAAGTGAGTGTGCAAAATATATTCCAGGCATAGAGAACAGCATCTGTGACGACCCAGAGGCAAAAGGCTTGGCTTGCGCAAGGAGCTGACAGGTCAGTGAGGGTGTTAAGTAGCAAGTGTGGTTGGTGGGGATGGCAAGAGGAAGTGGGAGGAGATGAGCTTGGCAAGGTGAGATTACACATTTCCATCTAGGTTCTTGAATAGGGAGTTTGAATTCTAAGTGCATGAGGAAATCATACAAGGTTTTTAAACTGTAATCCAATTTACATGTCTGCATCACTGCAATCACTCTTGCTGTTGGGTGGAAAATGGACTTAGAGGAAGGCAAGAAGAGAAGCATGGAAAAATGATGGTACAAGGAAACAGATGCATTTGAGATATATTCTGGAGTTAGAATTACTAGAATTAGAGACAGAATGAAGGGAAGGTAGATTGGGGAGAGAAAGAGACAGGAATGAGGGATGACTCGCAGGTTTCTAGCTTGGATAATCAAAAAAACATATGATTAAATAAAGGAAATACCAGCCTAAAAGGAATCAATTTTGCCAGATGGAAGTAAGAGCTTTAAGAAGGGAGCAAATATATTCCCTGGGAACCAGCAAGATAGTGGCAGGACAAATTAAAGTGACAGACCTTAAGATTATGAGAGTCAGGGTCTCAAAGAGTTCATCCACGTTCACTTACTCAGAGATTTTCCCTTCAGAGTTAAAACCCTGGAGGTTCTGTCTATTATTTTACTAAGAGAGGCAATTTTTTTTAGACCCTATGCTGCCAATACAAAAAGGGGAAAAAAGAGTTTCCTGGGCTGGACTCTTATACACAGAACAGAGACCTTACTTAGGACTGAAATGTCCCAATTCATCCAGATAGGCTAGATTTCCACAGGTTTCCACCCTGGTATGGGGCAGGATGAGTTATAAGTTTTGAAAGCTCTCATGACTAATCCAAAGGCATTACTTTTCCTGTATACCCCTTGTCTAAAATGATGTAGAACAGAGGTAGTGACCGCAAGGCTCTTGAAAATAGTCCTCAGGGTCAGTAATGACAATGACCACACCTCATAGTCCTATCAGCCTTCCTAGCTCCCCTAGTCATGATGAAATAAAACCAGGTCTCCAGCCAGGCTGAGGATCCTAAAAGGAAAGTTAGGAAGAAACAGGAGCCATTGTTTGACAAGGGAACAGAAAGGGCCTTCCCTAGAGAACATCATGCTAGATGCAAAGCATCAGACTGAAGAGCCTAGGTCAGGGATGTAAACAAGGGGAATCCTACTCCTTTTAGTTTCTACTCTGAAAAACCTAGCCCGCAGAGCTAGGCAGAAGCAGCTGAACCAGAAGGCTATAAGATGTTCAATTTTCAAGAAACACTAGGCGGCATCAAAGACCATTTCATCCCTTGTTAAGCCCTTACTGGAGGCAAGGCTATGTACTAAGTCATTTTTTAAAAGCATCAGTTTTTTTAAAAAATTTGTCTTTCAATTTTTATATTTACTAAAAAAAAAAGTATATCAATCACTCAATTTAACTTAGAAGTTCTCTTAGGGCCATTCCTCACCATGTCCTCTTCCTTCTCCTCTCACAAGTTAAGCTTGGGATTTTGCTTGAATTTATTTGTATCCCATACATTTTGTATCCTTAAACAATATATTTTTAGTGTTCAGTCTATTTTTTGATAAAAATGGAACCATAATCAAGAGGTGACTTGCTTTTTTTGCCTAACATTACATTCTGAAGATTCATCCAGGTTGTTCCACATAGCCAAAGTTCACTCACATTAACTACTCTGTAGTGCTCCATTTTGAGACCATACCAACATTTATTTATCCATTCTACTACTGATGAATATTTGGGTTGTTTACAGTTAACAATCCTGCTTTGGGCACTAATTTGTACGAGTTTCCCTGTGCACATGTGCAAGAGTTTCAGGTATGAGTATCTTTACCCTTACCAGATAAGGCCAAATTGTTTTTCAAAGTAGTTGTACCAATTTATACTCCCACCAGCAATGTCAAGTGTTCCAATTGTTCTGTATCCTCACCAACATTTGCCACTGTCAGACTGTAAATGTATCAAATGTAGGTTTAATTTACATTTCTCTGATTATTAATGAGGTTAGCCATATTTCTACAGTTCACTGGTCAACAAGGTTTCCTCTTTCTCTGAAGTACCTAGTCAAGTGTTTTCCTCATTTTTCTACTGGACTGCTTGTTTATTTTCTTATTAATTGTAGGAGTTCTTTATACCTTCTGGATACTCATCCTTTATCAGTTAAGTGTCACAAATATTTTTTACCAAATTTTTGGCCTGCTCTTTCATTTTCTTCATGGTATCTATTTATGAATAGAAGTTTCACATTTTAAGGTAGTCAAGTTGATAGATCTTTTCCTTTATGAACATTTTAAGTCTTAAAAAATCCTTTCCTAATGTGACATCATAAGTATATCTTCCTACATTATTATCTCTATGTTTCATCATTTTGTCCTTCAAATTTCAGTATTTACACCAACTGGGACTGATTTTTCTGTTTGGTATGAGACAAGAATTCAATTTTATTTATTCCCATAGGGTTACCCAATCGTCCCAGCATTATTTATTGTAAAGACCATCCTTTCCCCCACCAAAACTGCAACAGCATTTCTGTCATAAATAGGTTGCCATGTATACATGAATCTGCTTTTGGGCTCTCTTACTTTATTCCATTGGTCAATCCGTCTATCCCAGTGCCAATACAAAACTGTTTTAATTACTAAATTTTATAATAACTCTTTATATCTGGTAAGGCAGGTCTCCTCACCTTGTTCTTCTTCTTCAGGAATGTCTTGGCTATTCTTGAATCTTTTCTCCTCCATATAAATTTTAGAATCAGCTTGTCAAGTTCCACAAAAAACCTGTTGGGATTTTTATTGGAATTGCATTGAATCTATATATCAGTTTGGGGAGAACTGACATCTTTACAATACTAAGCCTTCTAATCCATTGATCTTATCTCTTCACTAATTTAGGCTTTTTTTCTTTAATGTCTTCAACATTTTTATAAGTTTCTCCAAAGATTTTGTTAAATTTATTCCTAGGTACTTTATATTTTGGATGCTACTGTAAATGCGTATTTCAAAAATTATTAGATTTTTTTGATTGTGGCTTATATATAGAAATGCATTAATTTTTTATGCTGTTTTTCTATCTATTGACCTTGCTAAAATAACTTATTAATTCTAATAATTTATCTAATTAGTCTTTGGATTTCTCTAAGGACAATATTCTCCTATGTGAAAACTGCTTATTTTGTCTCTTTCTTGCCAATCCTTAATACCTTTCATTTTTTTGTGTCTCACTGTGCTGCCTAAGGTCTCTAGTACAGTACTGAATCTCATTCACTTTTAAGTCTGAATCCCCTTTCAAATACTCTCACCTAATAGTCACTAGTGCCCAAACACTCTGCCATGATGGGCAATCTACTACCTTCTAAGGCAGTTCATCTCATCTTGGAATAGTTCTGTTTAGAAGGACCCAACACCCAGATACACAATTTCTTTTGTATTTACCTGGTACTGACTAGTGTAAAAACCAGATGTCGGATAGAGCATTCTATGGCCCCTGGAAACCCTGAACCCCCAATTCCCCAGACTGTTGAACTCCCAAGCCCTTGACACAGTTCCTGCTAATTCCCATAGGCCTCTGGCTCTGATTCATTCATTTAGAAACAATTCATCAATGTAGAGGCTATTTTGCCTCTGCCTCACTCAGATGCCACACAGTCCTGTCACTAGATTACATATACACACTTCTTCACCTGGAAATCCAAGAATTAACCTGTCTCTACTAAAGATGTAGGGTGGGGTGTGTGTGTGTGTGTGTGTGTGTGTGTGTGATCTCGCAATGCACTGATTTTGACCAGCTCGCTGCCTCCATCTCTTCCCCTCTCTTCTTTCTCCTATCCCCTTCCCCTCAGGAGCTAACTAAATTGTGTCTTTTTTTTTAAACCTTAAATATGCTTTAGAGACTTCAATAAGTGGCTTTTCAAAGTGTTTCTTTTAAACAAATTCAATGCTTCCTTCTAAGACAAATGTCAGTCAATAAAAAAGTTCCCATTTATAACTCTAGGACGTAAGCCATTGCCTGGAACTTTCAACCATGGTGGGGTTTCATAGAAATGCTACACACTTTCCTTTTAGCCTGTTAAATATCTGAAAACAGCTGTCACATCCTATGCCTATTGTTCCTTCAGCTGTTCACCCCCATGGTCGTTTTTCTCCAGAACAACTTCCCATTTAGTGATATACCTTTTCACAGAGACCTGACCACAAGACTCTTGACACAGTCCAAGCTCGGGACATCAACTCTTTATTCTACATGCTATATATCCATTGAAGCATAATGAATATTACGCAAAAGGTAAGCTCCATTAGCTTTATTTACCATATTAAAAAAAAAACAACTCTGCTTTTTAAAATGTTATAAAAAGAATATGCTTGTTGTAAAGAAAGCCAAATAATTCAGCAGAAAGTGGAAGTTCCCTATCATGTCTCTCCTATCTTCTACCCTCCTTGTAGGTAACCACTGTTCACAGTTTACAGTATTCTTCCAGACTTTAAAAAATGCGTTGGGCCGGCCCCGTGGCTTAGCAGTTAGGTGCACAAGCTCCGCTGCTGGCGGCCTGGGGTTCAGATCCCAGGCGCGCACCGACGCACCGCTTCTCCGGCCATGCTGAGGCCGCATCCCACATACAGCAACCAGAAGGATGTGTAGCAGTGACATACAACTATCTACTGGGCCTTTGGGGGAAAAAAAATAAATAAAAAAATAAAAAATGCGTTGACACACTCACACACAGATATAGATAGTTTTTTTTTTTTTTTTTTGTGAGGAAGATCAGCCCTAAGCTAACGCCCGATGCCAATCCTCCTCTTTTTTCTGCTGAGGAAGATTGGCCCTGGGCTAACATCCATGTCCATCTTCCTCTACTTTATTTATTTATTTATTTTTTGGTGAGGAAGATCAGCCCTGAGCTAACATCCATGCTAATCCTCCTCTTTTTGCTGAGGAAGACTGGCTCTGAGCTAACATCTATTGCCAATCCTCCTCCTTTTTTTTTCCCCAAAGCCCCAGTAGATAGTTGTATGTCATAGTTGCACATCCTTCTAGTTGCTGTATGTGGGACGCGGCCTCAGCATGGCCGGAGAAGCGGTGCGTCGGTGTGCGCCCGGGATCCAAACCCGGGCTGCCAGTAGTGGAGCACGCGCACTTAACTGCTAAGCCACGGGGCCGGCTCTTCCTCTACTTTATATGGGACGCTGCCACAGCGTGGCTTGACAAGCGGTGCATCGGTGCGCGCCCAAGATCTGAACCTGTGAACCCTGGGCCGCCGAAGCGGAGCAAGCGCACTTAACCGCTGCGCTACTGGGCCCGCCCCTAGATAGTTTTTTTGAGAGAGGGGATTTTACTGTGTATAGTCTTCTGTGATGTGTTTTCTCCCATAATACAATATGACTTAGAGATTTTTCTATGTCAACATATTTATTTTAATGACAGTATAGAACTTCACAATGAAGGCAAGAAATCATTTAGCCATTCTGCTGATAGATATCTGCTTTTCATTTTATTTTTTTTTTTGCTATTATAAATAATGTTGCAATGAATATCCTTGCACAAATACATATTTGGTTTTCTGTTAAGAGTCCCAGAAGTTAGATCACATAGTGTAAGCATTTAAAATTTGGTTGATACTGCCAAATCATCCTACCAATGCTATACAATTTAAACTCCCTACCTGTGTATGAGAATATCTGTACCCCTATACCTTTGCCCATACTTGATATCAATCTTTTTAAATTTTCAAATCTAACAGGCCCCAAATAATGGTTAGTTTTAATCTGGACTTCCCTGATTATTAGATATAGTTGAGCTTCTTTTCATATGTTTATAGACTAGTTGTTTCTCTTCTGTGAATTGACAATTTTTCTACTGCAATGTTTACTTTTTTCTAACAGGTTTGCAGAAGCTCTTTTTATATTATGGAAAATTCCCTACCTGTGGCAAATAGTTTCTCCTAGCTGGCCACTCTTCTATGGCATCATATTTCATAGAGACATGTAAAATTTTAATCTATTTATTATCTTTCAATCTATTCCATTTTGGCTCCTGAATCTTGTGTTTTGCTTAGAAAGGCCTTCCTCACCTCATGATTCTAAGAATATTATTCTCTGAGAGTAGACACAAATTGATGTTTTTGCCCTATGTATCACTCCTCCTCTTCCCTGGATACAAGCACAGTCACACCTGACCCACACGGTGCCAACCAGATTCTCTTTCCCAGGATTCTGAAACCCCGAAAGCAGCAGAGGCTTCCCTAAGGGGCCCCATAATGGCCACAAGGACAGGGCCTGCTCTGCCTGAGGGTTGGTAGTCTGCTTCATCTTTTTTGGTGAGGGAGATTAGTCCTGGGCTAACATCTGTGCCCATCTTCCTTCACTTTATATGTGGGACGCCAGCCACAGCATGGCTTGATAAGAGGTGCATAGGTCCGCGCCCGGGATCCAAACCTGCAAATCTGGGCTGCCAAAGAGGAGTGCGCGGACTTAACCACTATGCCACCAGGCTGGCCCCCTGCCTCATCTTTTGATTCTGCAAGCTTCCCCAGTGTCTTCCCAATTGATGGCTTTGGTTTTTTTTGCTTAATTAAGTTGACTTCTCTTGTTGTTAAATAAAGGACCTTAACTGACTTAACAGTTAGTATCAGAGTGAGTTGTAGTTGAGAGATTGATGGAAATGTGGGTGACATGAACCTGAATACTGGGTTCAGATGAAGGGAAAGGAACTGTCAACCAATTTGCAGGACGGGAAAGAGAAAGCCACTCATAGTTCACAACTGTACAACAGTTACTTCAGGTACTGCTTCCAATCACATGGGATGTCTTCTAGCTGGTGGTAAAGGGGTGGGGGAGTCCCAATTAAAAGGAGATGAGAAATGTTAAAACCAAGGAGTAGGATTACTTCTGACAATTTTAGATTATAAAATAAGAAAAAGCCCACTTCTAACATCAAATGCTCATCTCCAAAGACGGCACAAGACTCAAGGCCTTTCTATGACTGTGCTATGTATTTTGCTGAACCAAATAGTAAGATTTCAGAATTCTGCTCATTGCTGAATGCTAATGCCAATGGAATTCATATCTTTCCTGGGCTGCTCATGTGAAAGACAGGGCCTTAAGTGAGACAACTGAAATAATACTGAAAGGCAACAGAGGAGGTAGAGAAAGCCAACTTCTAAAAATCTCTACTACGTTCTCTACCACATCTTGCTTTCATGATAAAAACTGCCCCACAACCCAGCTCTTCACACTCAGGGGTAATCAGGATGCAAGCATAACACAATCTGGAGGGTAAAATACATAAACAAGGTATTAAAGCAAAGCTGACATTTAGAAGAAACTGCAGGGATTAACTGAGTTGGATCATCAAAAATCATAGGAATACGTATTTTGGGGATGTTAGACCAAAGAGAGGAGAGCATAACTTTTGGATAAGGCCAAATTCCTAATTATGGTATGGTTAACTTGACTTCTGCAGTTAGTGTAACAGCTCAGGAAACTGGCGATGGTTCTAACGGTGGGCTAGGTTGGCCAGTGGAAATCTGCACTGAATGCTAGATTCAGCTAGGTAACAATGAAAAGCCAGAAAGTCCTTGGCACAAAGTAGAGGAGATCAGTGTTACACAAGATCCAACAGTCTCAACATTCCCACTGACACTTTCACTATGATCCTGATGAGATCCACAACATGTGCCTTGCTAGAGGGTGTACACTGGTGAGGAAAGCTCTGGAATCTTTAAGAAGTGCTTTCCCGGCTGTCTTTACCAGATTGAGATGCTAGTGGAAGGGACTGGCTTCAAAATGGGATTCTCGATCATAGTGAGATTGAAGGAGCCTCAGAGGCCACAGTCACCAAAGCTCAGACATCTCTGGTTGTGGATAATTCATCATGAAGCTCCCAATAATGGAAATGGGAGGCAGCCAGCCCAGGTCAGTTGAGGGGGCCTGACTAGACTGCCATGCTAGAGAAAGGGCCCCTTCTCATCAAACTCCCAGGCCTGGGTCAGTTTACAGACCCAGAACCCTTCAATGATGGGCACACATAAGGAAGCACCCTGCCATAGCATGTCAACACTCACATACCATGAACTTTCCTCCCCATCTTCCCTTAAGAATTTGTAGTCATTTACCATGGTCACTCCACTGGGTAAAGGGAAATACACCTTTTGGAGTCTACTGGGTTCTGGCCTTGAGCTAACAAATTCCTGGGAACCCAGAATGCCACTATTTTATGCTAGTTAGAACGGAGCCTTTGCAGGCCAGGTAATGGAAGGAGTTTTGGCCTGAACTGGTCTCCCCTTAGGCACTACCTATTTTCCCAATGTATGGTTGGAATAAATATCTATAGCAAGTGGCAGAATACCCACATTGGTCCCCGACCCTTTGGATAAGGGCCATTTACAGTAGCAAGAGCAAATGCAAGCTGCTGGAACAGTAATCTCTCTTTACCAAAAGGCTAAGTCCCTAGGTAAGCCACAGAGATCCCAAGTGCTAGAGAAGACTTAAAAGTTGCAAGATAATAATGAGATAATTCATTTACATGTCCGAGTTTAGTGATGGCATGAAGCGAGTGCTCAATAGCTACTAGAATTAGCTATTCTGATGCTTCCTATTACTCCCACGCAAGCTACCAAACAGACCAGCACAAAAGACTGACAACTGTTAAGAATGCCAGTAGATTATAGTATATGAATCATGTGGAGCTGCAGATCTGCAGCTGCTTCTCCAGATGTACTCTCCTTCCTACAGATTAACATAACCCCTGGTACCTGGAATATTGCTACTAATGAGGCAAGTTCATGTTTTTTTCCCTTCACAGTGCACAAAGACTACATGAAGCAGTTTCCCTTTCTCATGGCAGGAGCAGCCTCAATGATAAATCATCTTGCCCTCTCTCTGCTGTGATCTGGTCCCTCCAGATTTTGTCTCACCACTTCACAGGACATCACCTTGACAACTCTGCTGATGACATCAAGCTGACAGGACTTGAACAGCAGGATGCTATGTATCTTAGATGTACATGCCAGAAATAAAGATAAAAATACAGTGACATGCCACCTCAGCCAAGTTTTCTGAAAGTCAAAGGCCTGCGGCAGGCCAGGATATCTCCTCCAACACAAAGGACAAGTTGCTGCTCCTTACCCCACCACTCCCCACTCTGCTAAGAAGGAGGAGCAATGCTTGCTGGGCCATTCTGGATTTTGGAGACAACATACACTACATGCTGATGTCCTGCTCTGACTCATTTAATGAGTGATCTGAAAAGAGAAGGCTCTCCAGCTGATCCAGGCCACAAAGAAATTGGCTCTGGTAGATCCTATGGGTCCCTAACTGTCTGTGGTTAAGGCTGAGCAGGAGAATCATAATGAAAACCTTAGATGTGGAGACAAGACCATGATCCTGTCATCAAGATCATGTTCCTAGCTTAGCACTGCGCTCTGGAAGAGACTGTAAACCTGATGACAGGACACGAGATATACAATAACGACTTCAACTGCCCATGATAAACGAAGTATTATGTGATTCAATAAGCCATCAATTTAAACATGTCCCGCAGAATTCCACCACCAGCTGCAAGTGATGTGTACAGAACGCTTGCCACACATCCATTCCCTCAATGCACATCTCTGATTTCGCAGTGATATCAATAGTTGACTGAAGAAGAAAAAAGTCCAGTCTAGTGTACAAATGGCTGTTAAACATACTAGCCCATTCTGGAAGTAGACTGCTGTAGGATAATCTACTTAAGGGATGGCTCTGAATGAGTATAAATGAGAAATCCTTCTAGTGAACAGAACTTCAAGCAAGATATCACATTATCTACCTCACTGGAGGTCACGATCTAAGCCAACCACTGGGTAATGGATAACTGGAACAAGAAAGATAGGAAATATTTATGCTCCATGTGTATGCACACCAGACGGCACTCATGGCTAAGAACCCAGAAGATGTTGGTCAGCCTTTTCCCTTACTACCCCAGTGCTGGCCCAATAAGCCCAGGAACACAGCAGCCACGGTAGCGTGGCAATTGGCTCTCACCACAATATCTATCTGAATTTGTCCACCATGTCTCTAGGAACACCACCTTCACCCAGGGATTTACTGGAAAGCCCTATCATGGGATCTCAGGGAATATTACCCCCAAACAAAGAACTCATTTTGGAGAAAAAGATGTATGGCCATGGGGTCACACAACCCATTATTCAGAAGCAGTTGGCACTACAGATTACAAAACAGTAGAGTGCCTATTGGAGACCTAGCTATGGTGCTGAGGATGGGGTGCTATCTTGTGGGATGAGGTAAGTGTTCTCAATCAATAATGAGCAACAAATGGTGCTGTTTTTCCAAAAGCCAGAAAAAAGGGTCCAAATTTAATCCATTAACTCTTGCCTCCCTCCCATCTATTCTCCACGTGGTAGCTAGTGATTTTCACAGAGTGCAAATCGGACATCACACTCTCTACTCCTACAAGCCCTTCAGTGGTGAAGCAGATACCACTGGTGACCCACTCATCCACCCAACAACCATTTCTCCTTTCCTCCTTGCTGCTAGAGCTCCTATTCTGTGGGGTTTTCCACCTATCCCCTACATGACACAGTAATAATCTGGACTGGTCTCAGCCAGTTGCAGTAAGTCTATTTCTCCCTTGCTTATGACTAGTTTAAAAACGAGCGTGTGACAAGTGAAATCTCCAGAAGCTTTTGGGAAAGTTTTCCTCACTGATAAAAGGAGACACGTAGGAAGAAGCAGTCATCCTTTTCCCACTGGACCTTGCTATACCTCCATGTGACACCTAGAACTGGGGCAGCCATTTTGGCATCATGAGGGGAGCCAGCCTAAGAGATAAGGCTGACACACAGCTGAGTGGAAAGGTGTGAAGGAGACTCAGAGTTTCACAATGCCCAAGTTGATGAGTTAGCCAACTCTGGAACTGTTTCTCTATGTCCTCAAATCCATTCCCCTCTCCCTAGGTCAATCTACCAGGACCTCTGTTCTCAACCATTGTTGTCGCCCCTAACTGTATTCCTGCATTTATTCTGGTCTCCTCATGGGTTGTTCTCTATAGAGCAGCCAGAGGCATTTTTTAAAAATCTGGTTGGTCCATGACTTTCTACTTCTCTAATGACAATCTACAAGGTCTACTGTCTGGCCCAGTCTTCTTCGACAGTTTTATCTCTTAGTTCTCCCTTGAATCTCTACCCTTCAGTCACACATAGCCCTTCTTGAAATTTTACATGTGCCCCTCCCTCACCCACCCTCACTATTGACAGTTTGCTCCTGTTATTTTCAGTGCCTGGAATGTTCCCCATTCCCCTTTCCCCAATGCCTTTGCTTATGATTAGGTCTCAATTACAACATCACTTCTTCAAGAAAGTTCTGACCCGGAATCAGAACTAGTTGGCTGGGATCACCAACCTATAGATTCACAAACGTGTTCTGTTTCCTTGAGGGAGTTATAAAAAATACGAATCTAAATACCCAAGATGAGGCCTGTGCTCTGCAGTCTGTAATGGTCCTCATTTTCCATATTCATCTATTCCTATTGTTGACTTAAGACACTCTGAGACCCCTGCTCTAGACTCTAAAAGGCCACCTCTTAATACAGGCTCCTACAACTATGCACCAGTCATTCGTGTCCTATATTGCTGTTTGGACTTACGTAGTTATTTTTGCTCTTATATAGTTATTTTTGAACTTAGATACTTATGGGGGTTTCCCTCCTGGACAGTGAGTTCCCTAAGTGTAGGGACTGGATCTGTTTTTGCTCCCCAGCAAATTCCTGGCACCTAGTACCTATTTGATACTTGATAAGCATTTATTAAACAAACAAAATAACAGATGTGATGAAGGATGGATGGATGGATGGATGGATGGGTAATGAGGGAGGTGAGGGAAATCTTTTTTCATTTCCTGTCCATGATCACACAGGAAAGGAGTCAGATGAACTTGGTAAAAATTTCTCACCTCTTAACCCATTAGAAACCTGTTTTCTATCCCATGACTCAAAAGGCCTGACCTTGGGTCTGCCTTCCTCCCTGCTGACACAACAGCCTCAGCAAAGAACTCACGTTGAATTCCTCTCTGAAGAGCTTATTGTCATCGGCCATTCTCCGGTTAATCTCCTCTTCCAGCTTGTCCACGGGCAGGGGTGGATACTTCCTGTTGGTGCTTGGGGACCTGGCCAGAAGTGGCACGCTCTGGGGTTCTGCAGTGCACAAGGGGGAAGGTTGGTCAGGTGCCCTGAGGACCCAGCCCTTCTCTGGAGACTAAATTGGGGATTCTAATTTCATGGACCAGGCCTCCAAGAACTAGGGCTGCTCTCTTTGAAAGTCTTTTTTTGCCTTCCTTTTAAGATGGGGAAAAGCCTAATTTCTTGATTTTCTTCTCCATGAAGGTTCCCCATGTCATTAAGGGGTGCCTTACCCACATCCTCAGTGCGGCCATTGGATAAACGGAAAGAATTGGAATGGCTCCCAGCTTGCTTGTATTTCTTAAACCTAATGAGAAAACGTTCATAGTGAAAAACTAAGCATGGGGTCAGGAGAGACCATTCATTGGCTTTGTATTTCCACTTATCAGTTCAGCCTTTCTAAATCTCCTTTACTAAATAAACAGGCTCTTTTAGAGACAGGTCCTGCACATGCTGAGGCAGCTCCATTCCATGGTGACCGAGTGCCTCAGGACACTCCTGCTCACCCTTAGCACATTAGAATCCAACAGAGGTAACACCAACAGTATATTCTGGCTTGTACAGCTCCTCTGTGCAGCTCCAGTTCCCGGATCACTGGAGATCACAGCCACACCAGGTGGAGAAGGGATGAGGGGGTAGAATACAGTGGGGGGAGACAAGAATATCCATATCAAACACAAATCCTAGTATTTCCCCAGTGCAACCAAGGAGAAGCCCAGAGCTTCAGACTAAGTGGGCACAGGTCTGGCCACAAGTCTCCTGCAAAATGGTGGAGACTCATGACAAATTGTAGAGGGGCACAAGGTTCCCCTCTCTTTATTCCTGAAGAAGAACAGAGGGAGCACAGAGCAGCTTAAGCTAAAGACAAGGACAGAATTAAACCCAACTAGTCAGGGCAGTAACTTCAGCAGGAAGAGAACAAATGCACCTCCTTCCTCTCTCCCTTGGGTTCCCTTTCCTTGCTTTTGCTTCCTGTTGAGTAGTAATATCTAGAGGACCTTAAAAGAAAGTCAGAAAAGGGAACCCTGTAACTCACACGGTCCAGTCTAGCACACCAAGGTCAGGGGTCCTAGAGCAGTTTGGGGTTAAAGCCCCAACTAGAAATAAAGGCGGCCTTTATTGAGCACATAACCTCCACTGGGGCACTTTTAGGAGTTGCTTCAATAGGGCTAGATCTGAAGATCTTAAAACACCTACAGTAATTATACAGATTGTGGCTTCTTCCCTCAACCTCCAAACCACCATCCTGGCTATTAGGTTGTCCTGGACTTGGACAGATGGAAGCAAAGGGGAGGGACTGGGTCTTCAAGAAGACTACGTAGAGCTTCTAAACCATTTCTAAGTAGAATTTTAATCTTAGCACTATCGGGAGTCACTCCCCTCTATCTTATTCATTGTCCTTATCCTACTGTCTTCTGGACTGTGTGGGCTTATTGAGACCCTGGGGTATTGAAATAGAGTCCAAGAGAATGCAGAAGCATTAGCATGCTCACCTTAGCATGTACAGAACTATGATAATAAAGACGATCACTAGCAGAGAGGACAGGGCCACCATCACTGCAATAATTGGCGTCTCATCTGAAATTGAGAGAACAAAACATGTCATTACCATTGTGTGCAATGGAGGGCTCAAGTTGGCTGCTCAGGAAACATCCAGATGAGGAAGAAGGGCTGATTCAATGCTTCAGTAGATGGCAGAGTATGGGCAGAGTGAGAGAGAGAGAGAGAAAGAGAGAGAACATCTCCCTCTGCCACCTCAGGGCTACTGGATGGATATGGGAGATAGGGTAGGGTGAGGACCCAGGGTAACATGCCCACGCCATCTCTGATTTATCATACATTTGTTTATTCTCTGTCTCCCTGCATTAGAATAAAAGCTCTCTAAAGGCAGAGACTTTGTTTCATTCATTGGTATAGAGCCTAAAACAGTGCTTAGCATGTAAAAAACATTAAAATATTTGAAAGCATGAATACATCCAATCCTGATGGCAAGCTGGGTGTGCAGGGCCATACTCTCAGCCTCAATGAGCTCCACTTAGAGGAAGATGGGAGAGGAAGGAAAAACGACAATTTAAGGACAATTTTTCTATCATAAACCCAAATGGTTTCCTGGCATACAGAATATTGTTCCTGATTAAAGCAAGGAGACATTATTAGACCCTTAAGCACCATGTATCCAAAAATGCTGGGTACTCTTTTCTACCTCTTTCCACAGCTACAGTTTACCAGGACCCCAATTAGAGCAACATCTGGCTTGGAGATATAGCAGCTCTTCCCTTTATTCCACAGGGCCTGGTTTCCTTTCCACCCAATACTTAGCCTCCTTTCTCATGGCAGCTGACCAGGTACTGACTCACCCTCCTCCACTCTCACGCCCCCACCACAAACTACACAACCAGGCTGCGTTTGTCACTATCTTTACCATTTTCCATCCTGCTAAAAGTGAGGACATGTCCCTCCCATGTAAAGGTCAATCCTGTCACATAACGTTCAGGATTACATCTATTACTGTCACCTCAAAGACTTGTCTTATTGACCTCATTTACCCTCCTCCAGCCACCAACAGCCCTATGTCTCTTCACAGTTAACTTCTCACAACAGTTGTCTTATAAAAGAGTTGTTTAATCTAATTCCTCACCTCCAAGTACTCCTTAATCTATTTTGCTGTGACTTCTACCCTCAGTGCTCCATTTAAACTGCTCATCAAGGACACCAACGAATGGCATACTGCCAAATCCAATGGAAACATGCCCATTCTCATCTGATTCAACTTTTTAGCAGCACTCATTCAAACAATATAGACCAGCAATTGTATGCCAGGCACTGTTCCAGACACTGGGAATAGAGAAGTGATCAAGTAAACAAGTGATAGAGAGCCTACATTCTGGCAGAAGTGGAAGGACACTGTACATAAATAAGTAAACACATAATTTCAGACAGGGACAAGAGCTATGAAGAAAGGTAAGGGGATAGAGAGAGATGAGGTGGGGTGCAGTGGTTTAGTCTGGGAAGGTCTGAAGTGGTTATACTGAGTAGAGGTCCAAATAATGTGAAGAAGTGAACTGTGCAAAGATCTTGGCAAAGAGCTTTCTAGGCACAGAGAATAGCAAGCATAATGGCCCTTAGGAGCTTGGTGGGTTCAGGAAATAGCACAAAGGCCAGTTTTGGTACAAGATGTGGCTGGAGAGGTGGGCAAGAGCCAGAAGACTTAAGAGTTTTGTAGGCCATGGTAATGAGTGTGGATTTAATTCTGAATGTGATGAGAAACACTAAGTGATTGGAGGGCTTTGAACAGGGGAGAGATATAACTGGATTTACATTCTTTTAAAAGATTAGCTAGCTAAACTGACTCATAAGCAGCAGTCATGAGGTGGAAGGTAATCCAGCAGAATATGGTATCATGGAAGCCAAGAACAGAGTTTTTCAAGGAGGGAGTAATGAACTCAATCAAATACTACCAACAGATTAAGTAGGATGAAGACAGGGATGTGAAACTGGATTTGACAAGATGGCAGCTCTTGGTGACCTTTTCAAGAGTGGTTTCAGTTGAGTAGTTGGTGAGAAAGCCTAAATGGAGAGAAATAAAGATGGAAAGAGGAGAGAGTGAGATACTGACTCCTTATTTGAGGTGAAGACTTTTACCATAAAGGGATACAAAAAAAAAGGAGTAGCGGCAGGAGGGAGATGTGGGGTGGAAAGTTTTTTTTTTTTGCAAGAGATGGGAGATATTATACCATGCTTCTTTCTTGATGGCATTTTTCAAAGACACCCTGGTATGTGGCTCTCATCTTAAAATGAGCATTCAAACCAGTTGACTACTCCCTCCTCTTTGAAGAACTTTCTTCTTTTGGTTTCCACAACAAACCGCTCTTCTGATTTTGTTTCTATCTCTTGGCTGCTCCATCTCATTTTCCCTCGCTAGCTGGTCCTCTTTCGACATCAGGTCTCTAAATGTCTGATTTCCTCAGGCACTCTTCTCTACATCTATCTAGTTAATCTGATCAGACAGATGGCTGTAAGCACAAATGATATGCTAGCAATTCCCATATTTGCATTGCTTGGTCAGACCTGTCTTCTGAGCTCTCTCTTCTGAGCCTATACACCACTTCCACTTTAAATTTCACAGGCAATGCAGACTTTCTGTGTCTAGAACCTTCCCCTCACCATTCAGTAGCTAGAATTGCCATCTACTCTGTTGCTCAAGAAATGTGGAAATCCCCTTGATTTTTTCCTCATGCTTATCTTCTATATCCAACCCAGCTGCAAGTAATATGTTTTAGGGCTAGAACCAACACCTCAAATTTGTCTGCCTTTTTTCCATTCTGTTGCCATCATTGTAGTCCAAATCTCTATCCTCTCTCATCTGGGTCAAAGTAAGCCTCTGTCCTCTGCCAATCCATTCTCCACACAGACCTCTAAGAAAGCCAATCAGATCACATTCTTCTCTTATGTAAAACCTTTCGATGGTTTTCCAGGGCTTTAGAATGAAATCTAATATCCTTACCCTGGCCTATAACAACCTCCCCACTTTAGCCCCTGCTTACTCTATCTCCTGCCACTTTCCTTGCTCAGTAAACTTCAGCCGGTTGCGTCCTTTCATGCTGAGTTCATTCCGTCCTTAGTCCTTCGAACATGTCATTCCTTCTGCTTTACATAGCCTCCTTCCATTCTTTGCCTGGTTAACTCCTAGTCATCCGGTTCTCATTTTAAGTGTTCTTCTTCCAGAGAGGTCTTCTCTAACTTTCTAATACTAAATTAGGATCCTAAGTCTTAGTTTCCTTATCTCTAAAATTAGTTATTCTGAAGATTAAATGGGATCATCCATGTAAAGTTCTTGGCACAGTAACTAGGCTACATTATGCACTCAGTGAATGTTAGCTATTATTGTCTCTATTATTCTCATAGAGCACTCTGTTATTTCCCTTTTTTGTGTGAGGAAGATCAGCCCTGAGCTAACATCTGATGCCAATCCTCCTTTTTTTTTGCCGAGGAAGACTGGCCCTGGGCTAACATCTGTGCCCATCTTCCTCTACTTTACATGGGATGCCGCCACAGCACGGCTTGACAAGCAGTGCGCCAGTGCGTGCCCGAGATCAGAACCTGCGAACCCTGGGCCGCCGCAGCGGAGCATGCACACTTAACCACTGCACCACTGGGCTGGCCCCTGTTATTTCCCTTGATAACATCTCTCACACTTTGTAATTATATATTTGAGTGTAGTTCATAAATAAGTGTCCCTCCTTTACACCATAAATTCCACAAGTGCAAGGATTATATACCTGCTTTGTTTCTCACCATATACCTAAAACCTAGCACAGAATTTCACACATAGTTGGCACTAGACAATTACTGGACTACACTGAGTGAATGAATAAAAGAATTAATGACATCACTAAATATGTCTTTGTTAAATGCCAGTCAAAATGCTGTATATCAGGCATTAAAAGAAGATAATTAGAGACACCTGGCTCAAGACAGTGGGCTGAATCCATAATTTTACTTCTTTCTCTTCTTCCCAAAAGTACACTGCAATGACAAAAGCAATATAAAAATACTAATGAATCAAAACCCTATCTGGAAGGCAGCAAAGAGTAGCATCAGTAGACCAGAAACTGAGGGATCTGCAGAAGACAAAGCAGATGGGACTGGACTGCTAAAGAGATCAATCAGAGCCAAAGAACTTCCAGGTGAAAGGTAAGTTCTAGTTCTACCAGTCTGGGCCTGGAAACAATTCAAGCTCAGAGCCAACCGGGACTGCGGATGAAAGTGGGCCTTGGGGTAGCAGGATGGTATTTAACCAAAAGCTTGCCAACACAGGGCCAGTAAACCCACAGGCTGTGTAACAAGCTGTAACGTCCCATCCAGACTCAGCTGGGAAGATAGCACTCTATACAGAGTGGGAGTTTGTCACACAGAGTGCCAATGGCTTCTTTTTTTAAAAAAATAGAAGCTGCATACACATAATCAAATTTTTCATGATGCAAAACTTTGAAACTTACACAGGAGTAAAAAAGAACACTACAATAAACCCCTATGTACTTATCACTTCACTTCAACATTATCATTATATACCAGTTTTTTCATCTATACCAGGGTTTTTCAACCTGGCACTAATGACATTTTGGGCTAGATAATTCTTTGTTGTGGGGAGCTGTCGTGTGCACTGTAGGATGTTTAACAACATCCCTGGCCTCTAACTACTAGATGACAGTAGCAAACCCCCAACTGTGATGACCAAAATCATCCCCAGACATTGCCAAATGTCCTCTGGGGGGAAAATCGCCCCGAGCTGAGAACTACTGGTCTATACCCCACCCCAGTGGATTATTTTATTTAATTAATTAATTTATTTATTTTTCCACCAAAGCCCCAGTAGATAGTTGCACGTCATAGCTGCACATCCTTCTAGTTGCTGTATGTGGGACACGGCCTCAGCATGGCCGGAGAAGTGGTGCGTCGGTGCGCGCCCGGGATCCGAACCCGGGCCGCCAGCAGTAGAGCGCAAGCACTTAACCACTAAGCTATGGGACTGGCCCTCAGTGGATTATTTTAAAGCCAATCTGAGACATATCATTTCTTTTTTTTTTTTTTTTTTAAAGATTTTATTTATTCATTTTTTCCCCCCAAAGCCCCAGTAGATAGCCGTATGTCGTAGGTTCACATCCTTCCAGTTGCTGTACGTGGGACCCGGCCTCGGGTTGGACGGAGAAGTGGTGCCTTGGGGCGCGCCCGGGATCCGAACCCGGGCCGCCAGCATCAGAGCGCGCGCACCCAACCGCCAAGCCACGGAGCCGGCCCTGAGACATATCATTTCAACTGCAGTCACTTCAGTATGTATCATTGAGAGGAGGATTCTTAAAATAATCACAATACAGTTATCCTATATAAAAAGCAACACCAATTCCTCAGTATAATCTAATATTAAGTTACTGTTTAAATATCCCTGATTGTCTCATAAATGCTTTTTTTGGTTGGGTCAGAATTGGCATCCAGAGAGGGTCTATACGTTGCACATGATTGCTAGGTATACTAGGTCCACAGAGGGTTTCCTGGGTGGGCTCTGAAGACAGAGAAAGGACAAGGGTGGTACCTGAGATAATTCTAGGCAGCCACAGGAGATGAAGAGGGAGAAAAGAGAAAGGAAGGCAGCTCTCTTTAGAGAATAACTCTGTCCCAACTTCCTAAACCATAGCTGAACCCCTAGTTTAGGATACGTCCCTGTTTGTCCTCCTCAAGGGACACCTACTGCGAGCACATTCTAGTCCATTCAATGCTCCAGAGCAAAGCTCAACCAGAGCCTTACAGGTGACCTTCACAAATAACAAGGACAGCAATGGTAGTTCTGGGAAACAGATGTAACACAAGAAATAGAATAAATCTTCAAAAATATGTTGTAATTTGTGCAAGAGGACAATGCATCGATTGAAAAAAAAGCCTCTATAAAAGACAGAGCAATCTCACACCTATCAGGATGGCAACTATCAAAAAAATAAAATAGCAAGTGTTGGCCAGGATGTGGAGAAACGGAATCCTTGCGCACTGTTGGTGGTAATGTAAAACGATACAGCTGCTGTAAAAAACAGTATGGCAGTTCCATAAAGAAATTAAAAATAGAGGGGCCGACCCGGTGGCGCAAGCGGTTAAGTGCGCGCATTCCGCTGTGGCAGCCCAGGGTTCGCCGGTTCGGATCCCCGGTGCGCACCGATGCACTGCTTGGCAAGCCATGCTGTGGTGGCGTCCCATATAAAGTGGAGTAAGATGGGCACAGATGTTAGCCCAGGGCCAGTCTTCCTCAGCAAGGAAAAGAGGAGGATTGGCAGATGTCAGCACAAGGCTGATCTCCTCATACACACAAAAAAACAAATTAAAAATAGAACTACCATATGATTTAGCAATTCCACTTCTGGGTATATGCCCAAAAGAATTGAAAGCAGGGTCTTGAAGAGATATTTGTAAACCCATGTTCCTAGCAGAATTAGTCACAATAGCTAAAACATAGAAGCAACCAACTGTCCATTGATGGATGAATAAATAAGCAAAATATGGTATACACGTACAACGGAATATTTTCCGCCTTAAAAACAAAGGAAATTCTGCAATATGCTACAACATGAATGAACCTTGATGACAATATGTTAAGTGAATAAGCCCGTCACAAAAGACAAATACTGTATGATTCCACTTCTATGAGGTACCTAGAGTGGTACAATTCATAGAGACAGAAAGTAGAATGGTGGTTGCCAGGGGGTAGGAGAAGGGCAGGGGGGGATGAAGAGTTTCTATTTAATGGCTATGGAGTTTCAATTTTGCAAGATGAAAAAGAGTTATGGAGATAGACGGTGGTGACTGTTGTACAACAATGTCAACAAACTCAATGCCAATGAACTGTACACTTAAAAATGGTTAAAACGGTAAATTCTGCTATGCGTATTTTACCACAATAAAAAAAATGGAGAAAAAAAGGAGCAATCTGAGAATTAAGAAAGAGTTCTTAGAAAACTAAGACATGATTGGGGGAAAAACAATCTCAATAGGAAGAATGACAGGAGAACAGAGACATAACTGAAAAACAAATTAGTAACGTGCAAGACCAAATCCTGGGAGTTTCCAGAACACAGAGCAATAAGAGTGAGAAAGAAATTATGAGAGCAAAGAAAAGAGACAAGCTGGATAGATCTAGGAGTACTAATATCTGTTCAATAGGAGTTCCCAAAGAAGAAAATGGTAAGGAAAGAGGGAAAGAAATTATACAAGCAAGTTCCTTGAGTTATCAGGCCAAAAGGGACCATCAAGTTTGAGCAGTAATAGTGAAAAAAGATCTTTACCTAGATGCATCCTGACAAACCTTTGAAATTTTGGATTGAAATCAACCAACCAACCACAGGCCATCCCTAAAAACCTCCAGCAATAGAAAAAAGCTTGCCAACAGAGAAACAAAAATCAGATTCTCATATGATTGCTCATCTAAAAATACCATTGCTAGAAGTCAACGGTGCACTGTCTATCAAGTTCTTAGGAAGGACTTTGAACCTAGCATCATTTATCTAGTTAGATTTTCATTTCAGCATGAGGTCAAAAGAAAGCCATTTCCAGAGCATGAGGCCTTAGGGCCAGACAGACCTGGGAGTTCAAATCTCTACTATCTTACTTAGCAGTGGTGTGATAATCTCTTAGAACCCTTATGGAACGCTTTATGAAATGCAAATATATCATCACTCTCCACCTCTTTATAGTTAATGGAAGATGTAAAAGAAGCAACATTTGCAAAATGCCCGATATTAAGGAAAATGATTTGGCCTTTAGAATGCATCCAGAAGCTCACATACTAGCAGAGAACCTCAGTCCAGCTTCCTAGGCTCAGGCAGGTCGCCTTGTCTAGAACAGTGAAAACTACAGCACAAATGTAGCCCACTGCCTGTTTTTGTTAATAAAATTTTACTGGAGCTCAGCCACGTTCATTCATTTACAGACTGTCTATGGCTGCTTTTGCACTACAAAGGTAGAGCTGAATAGATGTGACAGAGGTATTATGGTCGCAAAACCAAAATTATTTATTATCCGATAGAAAAATTTGCCGACCCCCAATCTAGAATGTTATTACCACCTCTCCCATTACACAATTCTAGCTCAAATATCACCTTTTTTGGTAATTATTCCTTCCTAGTACTTCCATAACACTACGTACCTACTCTGCTACAAACCTTATCACATTGAATTATGGTCACTGATTATATGTCCGCTAAATTATAAACTTCTTGAGGGCATAGATTTAGGATCACCTCCAGACATCTGTGTTCAATATTTATTCTTTCATTCAATAAATATATATTGAGTGACTGCTTGTGCCAGGCAGGTCCTGAGGATACAGTAATGAACAAATCAAAATTCCTTGCTCTTATGAAGCTTATATTCTAGTGGAGGAGACAGGACAACAGATAAGTAAAGGAATATATGAGATATAGGTAAGTGATAAGTGCTATGAAGAAAAATAAGGCAGGATAAAAGAGGGAATGGGGGGAGGTGTTCTGTGATGTAAGATGGGGTGGTCAGAAAAAGTCCTGAATGAATGGATGGAATGAGTACCTGAAGGCACAAAGAGTGCAGTATTGCTTATGACCACTAGTAGTAGAGTTGACGACTACAAGCAATATGACAAGAGTGTCAGCTAGACAGAAACCTTAGAAATTAATAAAAATTATTATTATAGTTAATATTTAAGCACTTATGTTGCAGGCATAGAGCAAAGCACCATACACATATTATATCATTCAATTATCCTAACAATCTTAAGACAGATACTGTTATTAACCCTATTTTATGGACGAGGACACTGAGCAGAGAGATTAACTTGCCCATATTACATAGCTGCCAATCTAAAGCAAGAAGACAAAGTTACACTATTCTCCAGACTCTTCATAAACTACAGGACCAACAAAACTTTAACTCTTCCAAGCTCTTAGGCCAGAATAGTCCTCTATCATAAAAGCCAGATTTTACCTCTTGACATCTGAATTATATCCATGTTTCTGATACCGGTATTGTCGGTAAGACAATACCGACAGTAAAGATGTCCTCAGGCCTCTGTGAAGGAAGGAGACTCAGATCTATTAAGAAAATAGGAGAGAACTTACAGCTCTCTGTACCAAATCTCAGACTTGGGGATAGGCTCAGGATCAAGTCATCCTCCTAGGGTTCCTCCCAAACTGGGCAGACTTGTCGTCTCATCGTGCTCAGGCTTGTCCTGATCTGGGTCATGTGGAGAGGTGGCCTTGCATGATGCAAGCTGGTGCAGGCAAGGCACGCACACTGGTCCATTCCCACCTCTCCCCCCTATCCATTCTAACAAAATTTCACTTCCTAGATTCAGATCAGGGGCAGCATTTCAAAAATACTTAAATGGTGTTCTGGGACAACAGATGTCTATTTGCCATATCCCCTTTCCAAGAAAACAAAGGGTCATATTATTCTAAGGGCTCACATGTAGACAGGTGAGTGACCTAAGGACTTAGACACATCTTGGTCAACTACAAAAATAATCAGTGAAGTAAAAGCCATACTCCACTAGCCTTAATTCCGAAGGCCTATTTATTTGTCTTGCCTCCACACTTTTTGGTAGAAGTATATATCAACTCTCAAAGGCAGAGTTGGAATGTTATTTTAAGCGCTTCCTGTTGGCTCTAAAAACAGCAAAAGTCATCAGGTTGCCTCAAGAGCCCAAACCATTGGGCTGAGCCCAATCACTGTTGTCTACAACCAAATTATCATTCACAAACTTTACTTTCTATTGCTCAAATTATCATTCACAAACTTTACTTTCTATTGCAAGTCTATCTTCCCTAAGGCCTCTGGAGTTATCTTTCTAAAACAAAAATCTGACTATGTCACTTCCTTCCTTAGCATCACCAGGAGACGCCCTGATTCCTGAGCCCAATGCACCACCAAGCCCATTCTGCTGAGGCTACCTCCAGCCCCTGCTGACCTCATGCATGTCAACTGTGCACAGTTCCTCAAATGCATGACTTGCTCTTTCATGTCTCCTTGCTTTTACCTTCTCTGGTGTGTCCTTATTTTTCTCAGTTATTATACTAATTTAAACTGCCGAAAGCTCACCTCCATGCCTCCTTCCCAATCCCCAGGCACTAGTCTTTTAAGCTCTCTCACAGTACTTTGTGTGGTATATCCAACAGCAAGTAGCTGAGTGGACTCTGATTCTTGGTATTCACGTGTTCCTTCCATCACACAAGAAACATTTTTTTTTCTTTCTGGAATCCTTAGCATCTAACAGGTGCTGAATGAACACATTATTAAAGGTGCTTAGGGAAAGTCATCATAAATGGAGTTCACAATAATAATGTCACTTACTATGATAATCCAAAAATACCTCTTTAAATAAGAATGTCAACCCCTTTCTAGACTCCAACCCTAGCAAAGTATTGAAGGAGCAGGTGAACTGACCTCAGAGCTGAGAAACTTTAAGGAGCCTCTGGGGTTCAGTAGAATGCTCATCCCGCCTGGTTCTAGAACTCTGTAGCTCAAGAACTTCTTGTTCACAAATATTAAGAGGATACTATTTTCAGATTTTTAAGAAAAGTTATATAAATGATTATGTCTGAAATAAAGTATGGTTAGAACAGCTTTATCCTGTGTTCTTGCTATTTAACAAGTATCAGTTATAAGGTCTTCATGTGAAAACCCTACTATTAAAAAGTAGGATGAGATGGGTTTATGCAGAATCTTATTTAAAAGGTACAGGGCAGAGGATTAGGAGTACCTACAGTTGTGGCAGTATGGCTACAAGATGACGCTGTCTTGGGAGCCACTTTGCACACAGCCTCCAGGAGCGTGGGAGTACCCTTGTTTCCATGAGTTCTGACTGAACGGCTGAGATTCCTGATCTCCTTAATCTCCCATTTTACAGTATTGGTAACAGCGTGGTGATGGTAGTAGGAGGAGCAACGTGATAGCCAACACTTGCTGAGCAACTGCTACATGCCAACCCAGCACCAGGCCAAGTACTTTATGTTACTTCATTCCTCACAACCCTATGAAGGAAATTCTGTTCCTATCCTATTTTGCAAATGGTAAAATGAGGCACAGGGAAGTTACACACCTAGCCCATCCTGCTGGTAAGTCGTACAGTCAACACACAAACCCAGGTGGTCTAGCTCCAGGGCCCACACTTTTAACCACTACATACACTGCCTCTCCAAATAATCCACTATGCCACTCACTCGCCAACCTTAATACATATATCAAAATCATTCAACAGCATTTTCTTAGATGGGAAAATCTCTATTTATGAATGCATAAAGCATAGGAGCATGCATCACTATCTTTTTTTTTTTTTATTTTTTTTTATTTTTTTTAAAGATTTTATTTATTCAGTTTTTTCCCCCCAAAGCCCCAGTAGATAGTTGTATGTCATAGGTTCACATCCTTCTAGTTGCTGTACGTGGGACGCGGCCTTGCGTTGGACGGAGAAGTGGTGCCGAGGGGCACTCCCGGGATCCGAACCCGGGCCGCCAACATCAGAGCGCGCGCACTTAACCGCTAAGCCACGGAGCCGGCCCATGCATCACTATCTTGCTCAAACTTCATGGGAATGGTATTAGAAGTTACAGATTC
This sequence comes from Ceratotherium simum simum, assembly GCF_057802395.1. NCBI lineage: Eukaryota > Metazoa > Chordata > Mammalia > Perissodactyla > Rhinocerotidae > Ceratotherium > Ceratotherium simum. The sequence goes on along the minus strand of NC_141920.1, from coordinate 31,023,301 downwards.
CTCTTCAGGACCAAAGAACCCATTCCCCCAGCTGCTGGGAGGGTTACTGGCTTATAGCTCTCAGTCAAGTCCTTCCTCAGAAACTGCCCTTGGCCTAAGAGAATAACCTAGCCCAGTGGAAACCTCCCGCCACCCCAACCCACCCCCACCATTCCAGCTCCAGAGCTTCCTGTGGGATTGGCTGAGGCCTTTGCTGCCTTTGCTCTGACCACATGGCATCTCATTACCTCCCTTTACCCAACAGTACTGCATTCACTGCCTCACAGGTACTGTAGGGAGAAGGTATCCCCAACAAACTTGCTGCATGTTCATCTCTGTCTCAGTCTGTTTCCCCCAGGACAAAACTAATAAAACTGAGATTTAAAACTAGTGAAGACTAAATAACAACTGGATAGTATACTCATGACCATCGACTTCATGATGAAGAGGTACTTGGCAGATAATGCCAGAACTGTACTTAATGCATTACTATATACTACACAAATCATCCAAATTAACACCAGAAAAAATGCTTTAAAAGAAAAGCTGCTTATAAAAGGGCAAATATTGTATGATTCCACTTAAATGAGGTACCTACAACAGACAAATTTATAAAGACAGAAAGTAGAATAGTGGTTACCAGGGTCTGGGGGAAGGAGAAATGAGGAGTTACTGTTTAATGGGTTACAGAGTTTAATTTGGGATGATAAAAGAGTTCTGGAGATAGATGGTGGTGAAGGTTGCACCACAATGTGAATGTACTTAATGTCACTGAATCGTACAGTTAAAACAGTAAATTTCATATTATGTATATTTCACTACAATTAGAAAAAAAGCTGGTTCTAACAAAATAACTTGGAATACACTTAAAAAATAATACACATAAGAAAATAACCAGTTTCTTGGACTTCAAAAGAAAGGAAGCAAAGTTGCCTGCCTCCCTTCCTCTTTTTATTCCTTTTTGCTTTGACAACTAAAACACCAGCCATTGCTGTTCAAAAGCATCCCTAAGGCCAGTACATAAAAACCTATAATCCTTAATTCATTTGCATAAGACATAATTTGCTTAGCAAACCCATTATAATGCAAAGACATATTTCAAAATAATTACCTCATTTCTCAAAAAGCATTTATTTGGTTTTAAAATTAGAATGTGATATCAAAATTTATAGCAATACTTCTGAAGACTTGCCCTGGTAAAATCGTCATTACACATGGGGCTTTTAGACACTTGCTGAGAACATGTATGCCTTTTCATTTTCCTGTTTGGTTAAAAGCAATTCTACAAAATTATTATTATTATTATTTTTATTTTTGATGAGGAAGATTGGCCCTAAGCTGACATCTGTTGCCAATCTTCCTCTTTTTTTTTTTTGCTTAAGGAAGATTGTCCCTGAGCTAACATCTGTGCCGATCTTCCTCTACTTTGTATATGGGATGCCACCACGGCATGGCTTGATGAGTGGTGTGTAGGTCCACGCCCAGGATCTGAATTCGAGAACCCTGGGCTGCCGAAGTGGAGCATGTGAACTTAACCACTATGCCTCCAGGCCGGCCCCCAAAATTATTTTTTAACTTAAAAAGAAGACTTATTATATTAGTATGTTACAATTAGCAATAATCTAGATAACTAAGGTTATATCAGATAACATTTCTTTTTAATTACAATATTGAAATTACTCAAATCCATGTTAGTTAGAAAGGTAAAAGAAGGGTACTATCTAGGGCAAGAAAAAGGCTTATTAAGAAAATACACACTACATAAAGGAAGGAATCACAGATCTTATGTTTAATTTTGAAGCCTACCACTTTGACTTTCGACTTTTTTGTAAAACTGGTTAAAAGAGCAGTTTTAGGGAGCAAACGTAAGTATCTACTGCAACATAAATCTATTAAGTTCTACATTTGATAGTGAGAATATGGTAAGCGAATGTGAACAGCACAAACACACTAATCGAATTTCATTCCTGAGTTTAGGAAAGTGAAAGCTGGAAAATCGAGGGAAATCTGTACACAGTATGATAACACCTCACTGTTCCTTACCAAATGCAGTGGCAGATGGACAACGTACTACTTTTTCTACTTTTCTGATTCAAATGCTCCCTACTTAGTTGGACCTCATAAGCCTTCAAATGTTCCATTACTTAATTATGCAGGGAATCAGAAAAAAAAATCTCCAAAAGTCTGATTTGATAAAATAGGAAATCATGATGAGAAAAATTGCTTCACAGATTAACATTTTCCAAACTCAAATGCAATGGTCATTTCTTATACTGTTAGATGATCTCTTTCTCTTACACTCTTTGATGGCAGCCTTACTGTTGTCCTCAGCAAAATGTGCCACTTCTATACATGAGCACCCATGTACTCTGTTCTGTGGTAACCAGGGATACGGCAATCCTCCTTAGACCAGACATAGCATCTCCAGCCATAAGGACTTTACACTAGAGAGCTGAAAATCCATAAAATCCACATGAAGTGACAAAGGGTTGACATTTTATAGACTAGGGGAAAAAACAACACAAAGCTAGGATGTTTAAAGGTAACTATGGCCTAGAAATTAGAAATTAACTACGACATAAAAACTATGGCCTAATATCACCAAAGGGTAATATTAACAAGGTGACATGATAAAGTAAGATACAGCTGTTTTATTACTTGTTAAAATACATCATAGCTATTAGAATACTTAATATACATTTAAAAACATAATGAATACTTATTTCTGTTACTCTTCTCTATGAGGTTATTATGGAAACAACTCAAAAGAAAGTAAACACATAATAGCCACAGATGCAAAGTTACCATAGACGGTGAGCAGAGGAAACACAACAAATATTGTACACTGTAAAAGGGACAACAGACATAAGGTGAGTGGCTCACCTCTTCTGTCCTTCGAGTCAGAATTACCTGTGTAATAAGTGAAAAATAAAAACATTCACTCAGATGGAAGAAAAACAGTCTATTCAATCTACGGTAAGACAAAAGAAGCTATAGGAATATAGACACTTTCCCTTTGTATAAGTTGGAGCTAGAATGAGGCACCCTCCAACAACTGGGAAACAACATTGCCCAGATTCACTAAACTTCAATCAGTGGTTTTTCCTTCTCCCTGAGTATAACAATGCAGCATTAATATTCATAAAAAGTATAAGAATGCAAAGAGAAATATAATCACAATGGTATTAAGAGGTCTTTATGTCTTTCAGGCCATTAAAATGCAATAGGGCAAAATTAAGTTAAGGATATAAAAGACCTAAATGATAATAGGTAATAAAATCTAATTGATATAGACCAAACTATATACTAATAGAGAAAACCTTTTCAAAGGCTTGTGGAATATCCCCATAGTAAGGCTTATAAACTACCCATAGTAGAAATAGTACAGATAATATTCTTTTATCATGATGCAATAAAATTAGAAATTAACAAAGTAAGAAAACACTTGAAAATTAAAACCAAAACCAAATTGCAAAATACCTAAAAAATAACAATAAAATCACACTTGTGGTAGAATCCACCAACTGTTCTCCAGCAACTCTCTCCCCCAATATAAGTCTCTTTCTCTTCTTGTGCTTGGTACAGAATCTGCTTTTTTTTTTTATCTGAGCAACAAAGGTGTCCAGCTAGAGACTACATTTCTGAGACTCCTTTGTGCTAGGTGTAGTCATATGAAGAATTCCAGCCAATGAGATGTGAGCACAAGTGATGAGGGTAACTTCTGGGTCACATCCTTTGGAGAGAAATTGTTTGTCCCCATTTCCTCTGTTCTCCTTCCCAGGGGCTGGAAGCAGAACCCAATGATGAGAGCCATCTCTGATCAAGCAGACAAGAGCAATTTTGTCAGGACAGGCCACAAGAAAAAAAGGAACTTGGTTTCTGATGAGCCCTCTGTCTACCTCTGGATGTGACAGGGGAGAGAAAGACACTTTTGTCTTACTTAGGTCACTGAATTTTGGTGTTTCTTTGTCAGAGAAGCTTCGAATGCACCCTAACTAAAACAACTATCTACAGGAACACTTATGGGATATGGCTAAAGCTGTGCTTATCAAAAATTCAGTACTCAATTCAGGAAGACAGAAAAAGCACAAAATAAATCTAAGAAAAGCAAAAAGAAAGAATAAGAATAAAAAAGACATTAATGAAATAAAAACTGAAAAATGACAGAACTAATTAATATACCATAGTAAGTTCTTTGGAGAAAAAAGCAACAAACCATGAAATAGATAAATGGTTAGCCAACCTAAACAAGATAAAGGACACAAACATATAAAATAGGAATTATTCATAGCTATGTAGGAAATTAATCCTAAAATATGACTCTTCAAATCCATTCAAATAATTTTGAAAACATGACTAAAATGCATAGTTTTCCAGGTAAACTTCAATTCTTTCCATGAAGCAAAACAAATAACTAACAACTAAAACTTATCAAAAAATAGCACACATAAAAAGGAAACACAGACCAATCTCCTTTAGAAATAACTTACAAAAACCAATGGAAAAATCCCAAATAAAATAATATCACACAAATTGCAACAGTTCATTCAAGAAAAATACAACATGGCCAAATAGAGTTGTTTTTGCAGGAATGTAAATAGTTCAAAATTAGGAAATCTATTAAGATGATTCACTACAGCATATGATAAAAAGAGAAAAAAATCATACAGATCTTGCTCACTGATGCTGAACAGGCAACTGGCAAAATTTAACACCCATTCTTGACATAAATGCTCTTTAAAACAGGAATAAATTGATAAATCCTGCATATGATAAATATGGTTCTCTCAACCCAAGAGTCAGTATTATGTTTAATGCAAAATCACTGAGAGCATCCTCCTTAGTCAGGTATAAGACAGGCTAAGGCTGTCTGTTTTTACCACTGCTTCCTAACTTTGTTCTGGAGGTAATGACCAATTCATTTAACCAGAAGAAAGAGATCTAAAACTTTGGAGGAGATATTTGTAGGTGACATGATATGAAGATTTATGATAACTGAAGAAAATTATGTCAAACACTGAGGAAATTGATTAAGATGACCAGTATAAAATATACATACAAAATTAAGGATAGAACTACCATATGATCCAGCTATTCCACTGCTGGGTATTTATCCAAAGAAAGTGAAAACACCAACACGTAAAGATACGTGCATCCCTGTGTTTACTGCAGTGTTATTCACAATAGCCAAGACTTGGAAGCAACCTAAGTGCCCATCAAGGGACGAATGGATGAAGAAGATGTGGTATATATACACAATGGAATACTACTCAGCCATAAGAAACGATGAAATCCAGCCACTCGTGACAACACGGATGGACATTGAGGGTATTATGCTATGCAAAATAAGTCAGAGGGAGAAGGTCAAATACCATATGATCTCACTCATTAAGTAGTAGATAATAACAACAACAAACAAACACATAGAGACAGAGATTGGATTGGTGGTTACCAGAGGGGAAGTGGGGAGGGAGGAGGGCAAAAGGGATAATTAGGCACATGTGTGTGGTGATGGATTATAATTAGTATTTGGGTGGTGAACACGAGAACATGATGTAATCTATGCAGAAATAGAAGTATAATGATGTACACCTGAAATTTATACAACGTTATAAACCAATGTTACTGCAATAAACAAAAAAATTTAAAAAAAAATAAATAAAATATACATACAAAAATCAGTAGCCTCATATTGTACACCTAAAACTAAAACAATGTTGTATGTCAATTATATCTCAAAAAAAAAAAAAAAAAAAACCAATAGCCTTCATATCCCAACAGCAGCCAGTTAGAAGATATAATGGAAGAAAATACACCATTTATACCAACAAAAACAAAACAACAAAACACAAAGAAAACCCTCTGAAATATCTAGAAATAAGCTGAACAAAACGTGTGCAACATCAGTGGCAAAAACTCTAAACCACTTCCAAGAAACACAAAATAAGACTTCAGCAAAAAGAATACACTACATTCTTGGATAGAAAAAGACTTAAAGATGTCAGCTGTCCATTTAATCTATCAATTTAACATGATCAATAAAAACTTTTTTCCTGCTATACAAGTTGATTCTAACGTTCATAAAAAACATCAAGAGTTGCTAGAAAAATTCTGAAAAATAAGATTTAACAGGGGGCTGGTGGCCCGGGTTCGGATCCCGGGTGCGCATCGAGGCACCACTTCTCCGTCCATCCTGAGGCCGAGTCCCACATACAGCAACTAGAAGGATGTGCAGCTATGACATACAACTATCTACTGGGGCTTTGGGGGGAAAAAATAAAATAAATAAAAAAAATCTTTAACAGGGGATGACTCACCTTGTCAGATATTAAATATTTTGTTGCAATTATTAAAACAGTGAGGTTCTGTACATGGACAGAGAAAAAGATTAATAGAAAATACAAATGCCCAGAAATAGAACTCAAATACATATGGGAACCTAACAACCTATCAAAATTCAATATATGATAAAGGCGGCATTTCGAAACAGTGAGGAAAAAAACAAATAATTTGGGGCCAGTCCAGTGGCATAGTGGTTAAGTTTGTGCGCTCCGCTTTGGTGGCCCAGGGTTTGCCGGTTCGGATCCTGGTCGTGGACCTACACACTACTTATCAAGCCATGCTGAGGCAGCATCCCACGTAGAGCAACTAGAAGGATGTACAACTATCACATACAACTATCTACTGGGGCTTTGGAGAGAAAAAAGGAAAAAGGATGAAGATTGGCAACAGATGTTAGCTCAGGGCCAATCTTCCTCAAAACCAAACAAAAACCCACCAACAGATAATTCATTAAAGGGCATTGCGACACGTAGTTAACTATTTGGGGGAAAAAAAAATCCATAGCTTAACACTTTACATCAGAATTCCAGACGGATCAAAGATTTAAGCACACACACGTGCACATGCATGCACTAAGAAAGAAATCATAAAAGTCTAGAAGAAAACATAAGGAAATTTATTTACAGTATTGGAGTAAAGAAAATCTTCCTATATATGATCTAATACCTAGAAAACATTTAGTTAAACTGATAAATTTTTTAATTAAAAGAATTAAAAATTTCTAATAATAGCTTCTGCAATGCAAAAAAGCTAGATGACCGACTGGGAAAAAAAATATTCGCAACTTCATCATAGGTAAGCAAAGGGCTCATTTCCCTAACGTTACAAATAGATCAGAAGAACCTGACATCCCACTAAGAAAAACGGGCGAAGGATATCAACAGACAGTTCTCAGAAAAAGAAATATAAATTATCCTTCCAAATATGGAAGGATTCTCAACCTCACCCAGTGAAATGCAAATTAAAGCTACACTGAGATGCTAATTTTCACCTGTCAGATTAGCATAGATCCAAAAGTTTGATAATTTACCACACTGAGGAGCGTACAGAAAAACAGGCACTCTGACACACAGCCTATAAGAATACATTTCCCAATAGAGGGAGGTCTGGCAATATCCATCAATTTACAAATGCACACTTAAAAACAGTTTATTCTACCAATATTCTCATATAGGCTAGAAATGACAAATTGAATTGTTTGTAATAGTACTCTGAAAACAACCTTAATGTACAATGATATGGGAAACTGGATAAATACATTAAGGTATATCCACACAATGAAGCAGCTCTTTACTATAATAAAGAACAAGTATGACAGGCTAACTGAAAAAAGTAATGTGCAGAAATGTACACAGTATATTTATTATTTATGTTATAAATGGAAGAAAAAAGGAATATATATGCACTTGCTTATTTTAAAAAGGAGAAAAAGAAACTCAAACATCAAAGGTCAATAGGAAACAAAAATTAAGAAGATTAAAGAATTAATTCATTAGGATATGTCCAATATCCAAATATTAGGAGTTTAAGATGAAGAGAATAGAGAAAATGGAAGAGGGAAGAAAATTTTCAAAGAAATACAAGAATATTTTCCAAAACTGAAAGACCAACACTCCAAAGATCCTATCAACATAATGAATGAAAAAGACCCACATCAAGAAAAATTTCTGTGAGATTTCAGGACACTGATGATAAAGAATTAGGAATCGGGAGCCAGCCCGGTGGTGCAGCAGTTAAATGTGCATGCACTGCTTTGGTGGCCTGGGATTTGCGGGTTCTGATCCTGGGCTTGGATCCTGGGCGCGCACTGCCGTACCACTTGTCAAGCCGTGCTGTGGTGGCATCCCATATAAAGTAGAAGATGGGCACAGATGTTAGCCCAGGGCCAATCTTCCTCAGCAAAAAAGAGGCGGATTGGCATCGGATGTTAGCGCAGGGCTGATCTTCCTCACAAAAAAAAAAAAAAAAAAAGAATTAGGAATCAGAATAGCAGTAGAACCTTCCAAGCCTGGAAATTAGGCAATGCTTTAAAAATTCTGGGGAAAAAAATATTTCCTCAAATTCTATACACAGCCCTAAGATATATTACAACAAATGATTGGGTAATCCAAGAAAGAAGACAATACAGAAGCCAGGAAGCAAAGGGAATTCCCAGAATGATAGAGAAGGGAAATCCCAGGCTGACACCTGGGCAGCAGCCCTAGTGATCAACAAGCCTAGACTTGAGTAAGACAATGGAGGGCTCAGGAGAAAGATCTCCAGGTAAAAAAGAAATAGCAGATTATCTAATAGGTCTGACTTTGTGGAAAACTGTCTTGAGAGGTTATGGAGAGCGTGGGAAGAACTGGTTAGCAACGGACAAATAAAAAACTAGACAAACAGTAATATAAGCCAATTTTTAAATCCAGAAAAAACTGTACAAGGAAAAATAATCACATTATACCTATAACTCAGCAGAGAATAATATTACATAGTCATAATAATATAAAACATTAAATACTGATTTAACAAAAAATTATGATTTAGCAACATGGGAGGATTGGCAAGAGGGTGGTGATGACTAAGATGTGTGGTTTCAGACTGTGACATCCTGATGTACCATAAAGGTTTCTCTGTGTTTTACTTATTTTGAATAAAAGTCACAGTGAAACGTAGCCTCAGTCTCCTGAGACATGGAATGAGTTAACTGTAC